>NW_006800207.1:694823-712617 GCF_000485575.1 Poecilia formosa | reverse complement strand
ATATGCCAGGAACTTGTGAATGACAGCAGATAAAACATGGTTTCTCTGTAAGAGACTTTTCTGTGTTCATAAAGAAAAAAAAACAACAATTCATTCAAACATTTGTGCTCACTTATTGAGTTTTAATTTTTTTTTAACCTTGTTTTTAAATGATCATTGCATGTTGGTAGAAGAGTGGTGATAGAGAAAGCTCAAAGTAAAAATTACATTCATGCGCATATTCAATGTACAGACTTCTGACCAGATTTCTGTAGATCTTGCAGCTCAAAGTTTTTTTTCTCTCTCTCATTTTCAGATTTTATGGAAACATCCTTCATATACGGTTTTCTGACTAGGAGATTTCAGTAAATATATTGAGGGCAGTTCTCCCTTGAACTCCTTGGGAAACTTTATATAGTCTAAAACCCAACCTAACAAGCTGCTGGGTCTTTTTTTTTTTTTATCCACATCATCCAATTGGAAACGTGGTGTCATAGCAACCGGTTTGTAATCATCAACCTTGGTATCAGGAGAGCTCGGGCTGCTGCACTTTGCTTGGTGTATCTTGGGCTGCTGAGAAAAAATCCGAGGCATGCTAAAAACATAATACACAGGAGCCTGGCATCCTTAAGAGAGAGTCGCTGTGTCTGCGGCTCTCTGCAGGTAGCCATGTTTGGAAGTGCTGACAAACAGAGAAGAAAGACAGAAAGGATCGGGTTGGACATGTTGTTGTCTGCTAACCAGAGTGTCCTATCTGTTTCACATTTGGCCTCCAACAATTGTCATCCCTCTATTAAAAATAATCTAGAATGTGCTCAATATTTGCAGTTTTATGCTTCACAATCATTCTATTCTGGTGTAACAATAGTTAAAGTAAATCAGAAAACAAACCCAAATTGATGTCATTTCAGCCTGTGAAACGTTATGAAAACTTCTGCAGCTTGTTTTTTCACATTTTGTTGATTTACAGTTATCTCACACACACAGATGTAATTTTTATTACACAAATCCCAATTTATGTGACAAAATTCGCACATTTAGATGACCATGGATCACCAGATGTCACCTGTCAGCATCAGCAATAATGGAAAGAATTTGGTTTCTTGAAATGCAGATGTCTGATGAACATTGAAGTGTTGTTTTTGTAGTTTATTTAATGAGCCCCATTAGTCTCTAAAGTAGTCCTTTTTTTATATAAATATTAGCACATTTAAAACCAAATAGAGTTGCATTTTCCCTTTTTAAAATCCAGCATTTTTAGGAAGTCTTTATGAAATCAGAAAAAACACATAATTTCTGAACAACTGGTTGGTCTGCCACTCTTTTCTGCAGGCTGTCTGGTTTTTGAGATAGACAAAAATGTTTGATCTTCCTTGGAAGTTTAAAAAGTACAGATACAGTTAAAAAAATACTGCTTTTTAAAAGAATCTTTTGCCTTTTTGCCATTCTTGTTCATTCAATCACAAATGGGCAAAGGACTGAAGAATCAGTCTTCTTTCTAAAGCATTTAGTACACAATTTAGTACATTTAGTACTAATTGTGTATGTAGTAGGTTGCCTCTGGAGAACCAAACAGAACATCACTACATTCTCTGACCTGGAACAATTATGAAATGATAGAAACATGAAATCATTTTCTGGAGCTCACTAATATACAGATGGAAGAAGCAAAGCAGAACAAAACCAAAGATTTAAAATCTTTCTTAGCTCAGATGGACATCGTCCTGATAAAGGCTCTCTGAATCTTTTAATGCTTCTATCACAGGGGTGTAAATTATTTTCAATGGCGCTGACCTGATAACTGTCTGGATGCTCCTTTTCATCTATAACCTAGAGAACCTGATGTAGATTTTATCCCACAGGAATCCATATTTACCTGTTTGCGAAATACATTGCTGTGGAAAACAATTACACATTTACACATTTCTTTCTGTTTTTGCAGTTTTTGTCACACTTGCATATTTCAGATCATCAGATGATTTCAATATCCAACCAGGATAACCTGAGTGAAGACAAAATGCATTTTCTTAGTGATGATTTTATTAATTAAGGGGAGAAAAGATATCCAAACCAACATGACCCTATGTGAAAAACATAAGCCCAGTTGTGTCACCAGCAAAAACTTCCAGCAAAAAAGTTTCTGTAATTTTTAGTATTTTTTTTTTTTTTTTTTTACAACTGAGTGTTAGGGCCACAGTAAGAGAAAATAAAACATAAAATTACATGAATAAAGTCACAATAACATGAAAATAAAGTTGTAAAATGACTTTGTTCTTGTTATATGATTTTATTGACTTTAATCTTGTAATTTTATTCTTGGGCCTAAGCCTCTGTTGTACTTTTTTTTTTGGTTTTTACATCACTTTGCATAAATTTTGTCATTTGTCAATAAATATCATCGCATTTTGATATAAACTGATGGACTCTACTGAGAAGCTGAAAATGGATAATCATTGTGTTTCTCAGCAAGACGATAATCCAAAACATTTGACCAAATTAACAAAGTCACAGGACATAAAGCCAAGCCTCTATGGGATGTGAATCCTATAGAAAACATGTAGGTTGAGATAAAAAAAGGTCCAGGACTCTGGTAACCTAATTACTGCAGGAAAGTATCATTATATGCCTGTTTTAAATGCTTGTCAGAAAGTTTTCTCTGCAAACCAGACAATTTTCATGTTTTCCTTTTGCAATAATAACATTGTTGAGAATAGTCTAAATACCCGACCGTGACTATTTTCAGCAATTTATATCTTAAACCTCAGCTGTCATTTGCTGTCACCCCTCAGTCCATGCATGGATCCTAATATAAAGAGTCATGTCTAAATCTTGTCTTTCTATGGGCATGCTTATCCTCGGGGGCCATTACACACAGAGCTACATGAGGACACAGCGCGCATTATAAACACTGGTTCTGGTTGATTTTCACTCAGACAGCTACGCTTTACCACATAAACAGACATCAGGAGAATAATCCGTTGTAGCTGGAATGGAGATGATGGAATCTAATGACACCAATAATTGTCTTCTGTCTGACATGAATCTGTCATTAGCATTGATTGTTTGTCCTGACGCCCACCTTCTGCACCATAAACGCATGTGATTGCACGGTGGGGTTAGCAGACGTGTTGTTCGGATTCCCCTGAGCCGGACAGGTTGTGTCCAGGAGCCCATGAGAGACCCAAACTGGAGCCACTGGTGAGATTGGTATCGTATTAATGACTCTACAGGCTCCAAGATACATAGCAGCAAAACCATAAGAGGCACTGGAATGTGGAGCGCCCTTGAATCATTGTCATAATTAGGGGCAATTGCACTGACATACTCTGGACCCGTTGTGCTCATTTGGAAGATGTGTGCTCTGACTTTTCTCATGCCTCAGTCTGCTGCTTGATTGTCCTGCCTTTTTAACTGTTGCTCAGATGCAACAAATGCAATCTTACTGTATTTTATTTGACATTCAGCTATTTTTACAAATATAAGTCTAAAGAGAGGATTTTCTCTTCAGCATCTCTAAGTGAATACTTTGTAGAGCCAACTTTCAGTGCAAATAGCTGCAGTTATTTGTGATGTGTCTCTACCAATTTTACACCTCTGGAGACTGAGATCTTTGCTCATTATTTGTAAAATATTTTACATTATATGAGCTTTTCGTGTTTGGTTGTGGTCATCCTTAAATACCATGGGGTACACTGTGATGAGCTGATAAAAATCAGATGAATAATTTGACAGAAAATGGAGTCTGTCTCCTACAAACTGCAAAATGTTCTCAGGCCTCTTTGTGCAACAGCAACAGAAAGCTTAGATTTTGCAAAAAAACATGCCAGACCCATCTGTATAACACATAATTGGACCTTAATAGTACTATTGGCACTAATAAGGGCAAATTTCCCTCATTATGTTTTTCCTGAGTGATAGCAGTGATGGAGATGGAGGAAGACTTCAGCCGAGCTTCTGGTCTGATCCTGGACCAGTAGCTCATGTCTGAGGGTGTGGCCAGTCTGGTAATGATAGAGGGGGACAAGTTGAATCTCTGCCCTGATAAGAGTGAGTCTGAAGACTGGAGAAGCAACTTGATGAAGGATGAGGCTCGTTGTGTGTAATTGCAGACCTACAAGTGACTGAACAGAGTTTCTTCAGTTACAAAGACAGTGCTGTTGGTCAAGAAATCACAGCATCATGGTTTCATTTTATGGTTCTGATGGTTTTATTACCATATATAGTGAAATTCTAAATACCAACCTGTAGCACTATGACATAATCTATATTTGGGGTAGTGTAATCAAAGATTGTACATTTAAATTGTGGAAGGAAATATGTAAACACAGTTATGTTTCAATTTCAAAGTTGCACAGTAAAAATTAAACTGCAATGTGTTTGTTTATTTAGCCTGTCAGAGAAAAAAATGGGGTTTTCATATTGTAAAGTCATATTTTCACTCCTATATTTATAAATGTCATAGTTACAAACTAAATGTAACTTAACTAAAAGCAAATATTTATTTTCCAAAATATATGTCAGGTAAATTATCGCTTGAGAATTTACCTGGAAAAAAATTGATTTAGGGGAAGCTAAGCGGGCTAAACGTTTTCAAAGTTAACAAAAGCTCTAAGTGAAAAATTAGCTCCACTTTTGGCACATCAGAGGATTTGCAGAAATGTGCCCACCACACTAAGTCATCATGACCTCAAACAGGTTGTTAGGAGACATTGTGATTAGAAATGCACAATCATCTTTAAATAGAAAAGATCCAACATGCACAGAATTGTAACGCAAAGAAAAAGTAATTTCATGAAAAACGATCTGAGATTGAATGTTTTTATGTACCTCCTGGGATTCCAAGTCCCCCAAATCTTCTAAATCCCACTACATCGCAATTTTGAGAAACTATATAATAAAACAGTAAGTGGGTTGATGTTTTCGGCAGGATAAACAGCAAACATCAGCTAACTTTCACACAGCTCACAGTCTGCAAACTGTAATCTTCCAAATCCTGTCAGAATCCCATGGATGTATGTTTCACAAGTGATACACACTTGGGCTACATTCTTCTGTGTGTGATTACACCCACAGAAGCATTTGAATGAGGAAAAAAAACCCACTGTTTTGGCAGGCTGATGAACCTTTTAAAAAAGTAATATGTGTGCACTTGGAAGTCTTCTTCCTTCAGACAAGTTTACTGTCTGTACTGGCAGGATGAACTCCTGGAATAAACTTTCCAGACCCGGGGAGTGAAAACAACTCCCTCTCTTTTGTGAGGAAGACGAGGCTCGGCTCGATATTCATCAGTGGGGATAACCTCTGACCCCAGAATCATATGACGCTGAGTGCTGGAGATCCCGCTGCAGCCAGACAGTCTGTCTGAGATGCCATTGCTTTCTCCTCCTGACAGTTTTTCTCCCTCTTGACTTGTCTCCCATTCTTTCCCTTTTCTTTACCTCTCCAGCTGTCAGAAGGTCTGTATAATATGGTTTTGATTTGAGAGGATTGCTAAGCCTAAAGTTATATTTTAGGAACTCCCCAGTGTTATTCATATTCTTACACCAACCTCCACAGAGCAGGTCGATTGCACTGGACTGGTTCAAAATGTCAGTGTCACCCATTAAATAAGGCCTTACACTCAGGATTTTACTCTTTATACAATAAATTAAACATTGCTTCGGAAAAGTATTCTTACCACTTCAACGTTTTACATGTTGTCATGCAACATCTGTTGAAAAATAATATGTTCTGAAATTATTTTAATAAAATACAGGGAAATCCAAATGGGAGTTCTATTATCTCTCTTGCACTTAAAGCTTTCTTCTTGTCACTCACACACTAAGACTGGATCTTACTACATCCATTTTCAAATGAAAGTTTGAACAGCATGTCCTTATTTTCAAAGCCAGCTTTAAACTTCGACATTTTTTCCTGGACAGTCTTTCCAGCATTTTTTAAAATGTGAAAACAATATAGAAACTAAAATGACAGGATAAAAAAAGTTCAGCAGTTTTGCAAGATGATCTCACTCAAAGAGTTTCAAAGTGAAATAATTAATAATAGTTAATTTGTGTGGCAGTAATCTTTGGAGTACTGTGTAGGTCTAAGGAGGTGCATCATGTAAGGTATTTTAGAATAATTTCTAAACAGTCTCACAATCAAAGATACCAATTTAACAGTGTGTCCAAGTTATTTAAATGTGTTACTGCTTTGCCATTTTTCTAACACAAGATCCAAACTGTCACCCTAAAGAAAAAGAAAATTGATCAGAAGTTCAGAAGCAGCTCAGGTGTCAAAGATGTAAAAATGTAGCGTTATTGTTAAGCAGTGAAGCTCATTTACGATTGACATGGACTAAGGTGGTGTTGATTCCTGTTCTAGAATGGTCAGGCATGAATAATATACCAACTTCCCAACATGATGATGATGGTTTCATTGCCAGTGAGCCCCACACCAGGACACCAACCAGTTTAAATAAATCTTTGACTAATTCAGCCAAGAAGAGCGGTCAGTTATTCAGCCAGAATCTATTTGGTTTGTGTTTTTTTCTGCAAATTAACCAAATGTCAAAGAAAACTAAGTTCTTGTTTGAAAATTATTCAATACTACATTCATTCCAATATTGATAACAAGTTAACTTCTTACCAGAACTATCCTACATACATACACCAGACAAAGAGCATTAAAGAAATGTTCTTCAACAGAGATATTTCACGCACCATCAATGCACCCATTCCATAAATCACGCTGCATTTGCTCAGCTACCACTGCTGTTGTCTCGTCTGCTAACCCCTGAGACACCAGCCTGCAGACAGGACGGTTGGACTCGCTGCTCCAAACAATCATCATTAGTTAGGCAATGACAGAGCATTTCTTCACCAAGTGACAGCCTGAAACAGCTGCTGACAAGCCCACCTCTCCCGAGTCCCGCTCTGATCTGCTGGGATGCTCTGATTGTGACACGGCTTCTCAAGGAGTTGCTCTGGAGACATTCCTCAAAGCCTTGAGAAAGAAAAATACCAAATGTTTCTACAAAAAGGTAAGCTTAGTAAAACACTGAATTTTTCTTTGTTTTGCAGTCGTGCACTTAGCTTATCAGTATGGTCACAGAATTGCAACTTTATGCAGTGCATAGGCATATCAGAACTTTTTCATAGTAATTATAAAGTAAAAATGTATGACTATGGGAGCAGAATGGGCGTTCACTCGTCCAAACTTAGTTATTGTAAATGTAATTTATTTTTGACAGACATGTTTGTTTATCTGTGCCTTAGAAAATTTAGAAGGTGTGATTTTTGCATGATAACAGCCCGGATAGGGATTAATCAGTGTGGAAATGCATTTCACAAAGCCTATATAATTAAGTTGAGCAATTACACTCACTGTGATCAACTGTTTTGGTCCCTCATTATCTTTTCTCTGCATGGTGTTTACAGTAATTTGAGTGTATGTCTTCATTATGGGTGGTTGCAAAACATTTCTTGATGAAAAATAGGCTTGCAGGTGTGCATCACCTCCATGCAGTATTACCATCCCTCTCCCCACATCACAGGAAAAGGCAGCTAAACCCCATGCAAACTTGTTCCCTTCAGAATTTGGCAGCGGTAATGTTTGAGGCATTTCACTCAGGTGAGTCATGGATTGAGTGGAGCACTTTGCCAAAGACGTGTTGGGTTTGAGCGCTGTGGTCTTCACAATGGGCCGGGCAGCATGAGGTGACATGTTCTGCTGGTGTAGAGGTTCTGGGAGACACTCCCGTAATGAGTGCTTTGTAATAAAATGGTATGCAAACCCACCTCCTGCTATGTTTCCCCTTTCACCTGCAGAGGCAGAAACAGCAACAAGAACAATGCTGAAACATGTCATGTAGGAAAGCTCAGACGAAATGGGTGTGTAGGCAATATAATCCGATTTATAAATGGCACACTTCTATACAGGGAGAAATTGTGCATATTAAAACTTCAAATTCAAAGCAACTGAAAGCCAATTCTCAGAGGTAGCTCCAAATTGAACTTGTTTTTATGAGCCTTTCAAATGATTATTAATTAAAACATCTTCTTTTTTCTGCAAAACAAATGTAGTTACTCATGTTGTGACACTTTAAGTTACACTTTAGAACACCAGAAAATATTAATAAAAAATACAATTTGTAAAAGGACTTATGTAGTATCAGATGTTGATTATTATATAAATTGCTTGTTGTACTTGAAAAAGACAAGTAATATAATCCACAGTAACTGATACTGACAACAACTGAATGGATACGTTAACTGGGTTCAATGAAAAATTAACAGGTTATAAACAATAAATGTCTTTGTTGTTGAGTTCATTTATGCAATAATTTAATAGTAAAAAGTTTTTTTTTAATTTCAAATGTTGCTTATTTTGTCTTTTTTTTATTAAAATGAAATTGCTATTAATTAGTTACAGATCCTGAAATTAACCACTAGTAAAAACTCATAATTATGTTAAAACTGTATGTATTTATTATATTTTTCGCCAACAGAGGTCGCCATTTTGTCACTTGCGCAGTATGTCGGCCGATGACGCATGTAGATTAAGTTGAAGCCTTTAATCAAAACATAAGATGTCAAGATTGTGAAAGGTAACGTCACACCCTCAAAGTCTGGATTGAAGCAAACTGTGTCATGCTTTATGTGCTGCTATACACTAAATATCTACTGAGACAACCTGTGATCTAATGTTTACTATTAGCTAAAGCTAACACCATTAGCAGGAGCTAAGACCGTTAGTAGACAACAGCATGAAATCAAACAAATTGGGATATAATGATTGGATCTTTAAAGTGACAGTGAAGCATCTCTATGTCTTTGTAACACATAATTCCAATATATCTGAGAAAATATTTTGATCAGATTCCTGCAGTAAACAATATAAACTCTCCTTTCCAGTTGGCAGCTCTCACAGCATCGCCCAGTTAATTTAAAGTTGTGTGCCATTTAAATGTCTTCCACAGTTCTACCTTAAAATCGCCCACAATGCTGCAAACGTAGCCAAGCGTAAGGAATTTGTCACTCCAACACCTGAACAAGACGCCGATGTCTCCGCTAATGGCTGATATATGAATACATATCATGTAACTGTTTACATCTGTCGTTGCCATGACTTTTAGCGACTTATCCGATAAACCGCCTTATTCACGTCTGATTTTAATTTGATTCCTTTTTTAGTGGAATTACTGCAACTGTGAAATTGTGTTTTTTAGACATTAGCAGAATATAGACAAAAACTGTAATGGAAACTCAGCTACTTTGCTAAATCTTTTCACTACACAGGGATAGTGAACATGTTCTGTTCGTGGATGCTTCGCCACGCAGCAGACAGCAGTGTCTAGACTGTGGAGCAGTATGGCTAACAGCTGTGTGCGTCTAGGGACAACTGCCATGACAGCATTTCCTTGGGTACTCTCTAACATACTGTGTCTTTATTTTCAGGGGTCAAGCTCCTACACAGCTTCAGCTATGGATAAATGCTGCTTTGTCAAGTGTTTTTCCCCTCAGGGGCAGCTGTCCACAGCCCATCAGGCACTTGTATGCTCAGCGACCAAAGCAAGTGCTCGCTGGCAGCCACAAAAGTTTATGTTCATAAATACTGCTTATTTTAGATTGTGCTTTTTTTAAAAAAAAAAAGAAAAAAAAAGGCTCACATTGTCAGGAAGCAGCTCTGTGCACCAAATAAAAACCAGACACACCTGTGTTCTGTGACTACTTGACTTGTGTACATAATGCATACCTCACTGAAATCTGGCTTGGATACACCTCATACCTCAAACTATTTCACAATTCCTGGTAACTACATGACTCATTGATGCTCTGTGGACGTTCCCAAAGTTGGTTTGTAGTCACACTAAGCCGCTAACTTTCCAAGATTACGGGGGCCAATAACACAAACAGAGATCTGGCACCACTGACAGAACCTTTATGGGAAATGGAAATTTTTCTTTCTTGAAGAAGAAAAGAAAAAGAAACAGACATGATAGATCCAGGTGTGTTCAGCTAAACATTTTTTTGTTCCTTGGATACCTTCCACTGACCCACCTTCCACAGGAGCAGTTAGAAATCTGCTGAGTGGAAATTGGGTGTTTAAATCATGAGACAGGTTCTGATCATTGGTGGGTGGAGGAATAAGATCAGCAGTATCATTTGAAATGACCAATATGGAAACAGTGCAACCTGGAGGCTTATTTGTTTTCCTAATTAGAATAGGATTATCAACAAAATATGTCTGTGCTACATTTTTCTATTTTTGATTTTCCAATCAGTTTTCCCCACACACAGGTGCATCTCTACAATACTAAGAAAGCATAAATGAATAAATGAAAATAAGAGAGGGCTGCACAGTGGGGCAGTAGTTAGCACTGTTGCCTTGCAGCAAGAAGGTTCTGGGTTTGATTCCCAGCCCAGGGTCTCTCCAGGCACTCCAGCTTCCTCCCACAGTCCAAAAACATGACTGTCAGGTTAATTGGTCTCTCCAAATTGTCCTTAGGTGTGAATGGTTGTGTGTCCTGTCTGTCTCTGTGTTGACTGGCGACCTGTCCAGGGTGTACCCTGCCTCTCACCTGGAACGTTAGCTGGAGATAGGCAACAGCAACCCTCCCAACCCAGGGACAAGGGTGAAAAGAAGATGGATGGATGGAAGAGAATAAAGTCATAAAATTACAATAATAAATATATTATGTATTTATTTTTGTGAAGTCGTACGCAACTTTATTCTGACACAACTTTATCCTCATAATATTATAACTTTTTTCTCATAATTTAAAATTTTATTTTCTTCTTATAGCCCTAGTACTCCATCATACATCTCTGTAAATTTGAATATAATTGAAAAATGTATTGCTTCAGTAATTCTGTTATTCTAGAAACGCTTATAATTCCCTCTTTTAATAGTTGTAGGACCAAATATACCTTACTGTACATTAATACGCACAGCAAAAACTATTCTGCCTCTGCTGCAGCAGATAACATCTTCAGTCTTCCTTTTCTCTGTTCTTGGGGTACAGCCAATCAGTTCAGAGGAAAATGAATGGGGCTCCTGGATTGGTTGGTATGCAAACACCAGCCAATAGTGTGTCGGGTAGCAAAGCACCGACTATGTCATCTTCCTCACCTTCTTTCAACTGTCTTAAACATGCTCCACAAAAATAATCTGCAAACAATTTAAGGATAATGTTCCTCAGAAAAATCAGTGGATAGGTGACTCTGCATACTGACCTGAGCAGACAGGGGGTCTACTGCAGTGTCAGACAAAAAAAAAAGAGTTTTTACTACAGAAAAGCTAATTTGACCTACAGAGTCACAGAGAAGATGCGCTGCTTTGAAACCATCCAGCAAGTTAACAAAAATGTTTAGACAAATTGTTTTTTTTTCTAATAAATTCCTTGTCTCTCATGTTTGCTCATGTTAGTTTTGGTGTATCAACACATTAAAAGCTGTTTAACTTCTGCAGTAATAAACTGAGAAAATCTGTTCCTTTAGTGGCGTCTGAATCATCTTTCGAATGTTTTTCTTAGATGATTACAGGGTGGATTAAAAAAACTCGGCCATTTACCGTCGATATCCAGCTTTTAAAGGTTTGAAGCCGTGCTGTGCAGCGGTGTCACTAATAAGACCTTGACTATTACCTGGAGTGACAGGCAGAGAAAGGGAGGAGAAGCACTGGCTCCACACTGCTCAGTCAGCCAGAAAGGCCCCAAACGGCAGGGCTAACGCAGGTCAAGTGATTTGGCGCCTCGGGTGTATTAAAGCTCTTTACAAGAGACTAAGGGATTTAAATGGCCTCACCCTCTTGGTCTGGCCTTTTATATGACCTGGCATAGTGCTGGTACGCTTTTCGGACCCTCTCAATCAATACGAAAGGGTAATAAAGAACATCGCCTTTACGGGTGTTTAGCTTTTTGTTTAGCTGCAGAGGAAGGAGGTTTTTATGGTTGTGTTTGACTTCGCACCAGGCATCAGGAGCCAGACAGGGGTGCAAGGTTACATAAGATCCTCTGTTGGATGTCACTCCCACACATTGACACAAAGATAAAAAAAAACCACACACAGATCCACACCAGTTTAATCACCATAATGGCTAAAGCTTTGGAGCACTTACAGTAACCTCATTAAAAAGTAATTTTCTATAAAGATTTTATGTTCTAAGCTTTTTTATCCAATTATTGCAGGTGTAATTGTGGTCCAAAGTTTGCATAAACCCACTGAAAGTCTTATTAATGACTCCGAATTCCAAGATTGTCATTTCAGACTACTGTAAACGAATGTGTGTCACCACTTGCCACGGTTTCTATATGAAAAGAAACTGGTTAGGAACCCACAAGCTGACCTGTTCATGTTGAAAGCTAGCTTTGCTTTTTCATGAACTTAAAGAGCACTGACCGTAAATGTTGAGGCTTCAAAACTGACTCCATCAACTTCAACTGAAAGGTCAGACGAGACAACGACTGAGTTTATCTGGGTGTGTCAGCATCATCATTTATCACTTTGTCCCAACTGTCGAGTACAGTGATGGCAGTACAATGCTGTGCTTAACTTACATTTTAATTCATATTTGAAAAACTAGAATAAATCCTAATTTTTTTGTTGTTTCTTTTTACAGCAATCTTACTTATTTGTCACTTCAATGTGCTGCACATATTCCTCCTGTATGATAAATACTGATAAATAAAACAGGAAATGATTCACTGTGTTTCTTGTAAAACTCGTTATTCGTTCTTAGTACTTTTTAAAGATGCAGTTGCAGATTAAGACTGTGTGTACTCTGAAATGACTTTATATGTTTTGACAGGGTGTTTTATCTGAGAAAAATGTCTTGAGATGGAGAATTGATGGTATTTACATTATAATTCAGGTGCTTCTTTAAGGGAGTTTATTTGCAGCATTTCAACTAAACATTGCTGAACTTTAAAAGATTCATTCATCCATGTTGTCTATACTTTGCAAGTTTCTGTAAACTATTAGCTCCATGCAGGGAGACCCTGTTGGGATTTGAACCCAGGACCTTTTGGTGTAGTACACATTTGAATATATTATTCTTTTTCCATTACCATAGTGGTAAATAATTTGACAATTTACTTTCATTATTAAGACAGAAACTGTATTTGAAACAAAACTGCATGGTTATAATTAATTAAACACTAATCAGGCTTTTCTTTAAGGATACAGATTTTTTCTTTTCTTTGAAGCTTTGACATCCTCAGTTTTATCTACTTAGCATTTTGCTTTTTAAAAAACACATAACACATAAAAGGCAAAAAACTTTGTTGCAAGCAATTTAATAAAGATATCCTTTTTATAATGCATCAAAAGAATTAAGAAACTGAAAGTTAATCCTAACTTTTAATGAAAGCACATCTTCCTGCTTTTTACTGTTTTTAATTTGTTAACCTCAAAAGCTGCATCAAAATATAAAATCTGATTTTTCAACATTTGATGTGGAAACCACAGTTCAGAACCAATCAGTGGAGAATATGTTGATTCAAATCCCTGATCAATTGATTGGTGCATCTCTGGTTATTTTATATGTAAACACAAAGTGGAACGTTGAGAAGATATGCACATTTTTTATTTCAGTCATTATATTTATATTTTTTGTCTATATTAAGCAATTAAAATGACTACATCTTAAATAATGCAACAAGTGTGGAAGAGTTACTTAATATAAAATAATTGTTTAACAACCCAGGGGAAAAAAAACAGAGAAATTATTCTGACTCTTCCAGTAAAAAAAAACAAACAAAAAAAACAGGAATCTCATCTTTAGACAATGTCTGTCTACAACTCTTTAGCAAATTAGCAAAACAGATACATTTTTTATTCTTAATCAAGTTCTTCTTTTCAGTTTTCTGCTAATTAAGGACCCATGATGCTCACTTTGTTTACACTGCAACTCTTAATTTGAATTCAGAATCTGTTTGGACTATTCACAATAAGTGAGATGCTGCCATCTTGTGGTCAAGTTTAAAAAACGGTCACAAATGCAACAGCAGGTTTTAGAAAGCCTGCTGCAGGATGTCTCTGTTCCTTTCCGTGAATAAATTCAATCAACAAGACGCTCCCTGAACAAAAGGAACAGCTGCATCCTTCTGTAATTCATTTATCTCGACTCTGAAAAGGTTATGAGAGCACAGTTTGCCAATACTTGGAGCCTAATGAATCCTAAATGACAGGACACAAAGATGCAATTAGGCGTGTCATTAAGACTGAGTCCAAGGCTCGCTATGAAGCCTTAAAAATAAATAAATGAACATTATTTAAAAATTAAATTAAGTAAATGGTGACCATAACTTCTGGTGCATTGAACCATGCATGAGTTTTGCAGACTTTCGCGGGTTAATGCCGTTGGTTGCCTGCTGCAGACAGGCAGCGTGTTCTAGATTAGATCAAACTCCAGGTTGCCCATTTCGATTCTAAATGCAGCCGTTCTGCACTTTGTTACCATGACGACACTCGCAGTCTGGTCTAGTGTCTGGCAGCGTAAAAATAGACGGGGAGTTGTGGTTCAGTTCAGGACTCATTGGGATGATACTGGGTAACAGACAACAAAAAAATAAATAAATAAATAAAAAAAAGCATGATTGGAACAGACATCATGCTGTATCTGGCACTGGCCCCCTAATCAAACCCTGATAATGAAGCAATGAGCTGTTTGGTGCTCCCTGAAGTGCGCTCAGCTTAATTGCTCACAGCTTGATGTGCTGTGGCAGTGTCGAAACAGGGCAAAGAAACTTGAGTGTCCAAAGGTCAATGTTTGGAAACCCCCCTCACACAGCTGCACAAGAGCCACAACCTGAAAGACCTGGACTACAAACTGGTTCGAAACAAATAAGATTACACTTTTAAATTCTAACCTTCAGATGTTTTGTATGTATCTGGGTCTTTTGGTGAGGGTAGCTTTAATAAATGATGAAATGGAAGAATCTGTGACGTTGTTATGAATACTGCAAGTCAGATTTCAATAACTTTAAAACCTGGAAAGGCCTCATGGACAAAGAATACATAAGAACTAACATGGACCTTCTTTTCCAGGAAAAATATCTAATATATCTGTAATGGCATATCTGTGGAAATGTGCAAAGCTCCATGGCAACATCATGGCTGGCAAACACATGTTTCTACAGTTATGGGTCCATTGGCAACACTTTAATACTGTTAATGGTGTGACAACATTTATTGTGCACACCGGAAGCAAATAAACTGTAAATGCAATAAAATGAGTGGAGCTTATTGCATATGCAAAGTGGAAAGAAAATGCTTTATGAGTATTACAAGATATTTCAAATGGAGTTCAAAACAAGATGTTTTTAGAGACTTCTATTTAATTTTTTAAGGGTAATCGTGTAGGATATGGAGTAAACGGTGTGCGGCCTGTACGTATACAACTGTTGGTAACAATAGGCACATTTTAGATGGAATGGTCTAGTTAACCCTAAGCTGATAAATGCTGCAGTGTTGGATGATGTTATATGGCTCTCATGTTAATTGAACTCAGGTTCACTCATTCTTTGAACAGCATGGAGGGAAACAGACTACAGGCAGGTAAAGTGTTTATGGGTGGCTTCTCCATTAGATTTGTTTATCTGTAGTAATATTAATGTAAACGCACATCAAGCCTGATGATTTTTGACATCATCTGCTCTTCGCATCATTTTGACTGGTCATTGGATCAATTGAATGAGTTCCTACTTTTGCTTGTGTGTCTTGTACAGTGTAATTATTATTGATATTGTAGTAATTATTAGATATGCATATGCTTGTCGCTATGGTTTCTTGGTTCAGTTTTTTTCTCTCTTTCTGCAGGTGCAGAAGCAGACTTCTCATGTTTTCCTGTGTTCCCTCTGTCCTTGTTTCTCTCTTCTACACTTATCTTTTTCTTTCCATTTTAATATTTTCCCTCACCTTTCTCACTTTCTTGCTCCCTTTTCTTTCCATTTCTTTGATCATTACATTTTAAATAAGCCCAAAGCAATTTCTAATAAAGTTTTGCATATACTTCAAATGGGGCATCGTAGTGAAATCTTTAACGCTTTGCTTTTGAAAGTAAATTTGTTGGGTCTCACGCTGGCCACACTGTCAATTACAACACTTTAAAAAATAATAATGAATTAAATAAATTTGGACATATCCAATAATGAGTCTCTTATTACTTCTTCTGAGCTTAATTTCTCTTTGATTGGAATTTACAATGAATCACACTTTTATAGATGTGTAGGCACAGTGTCATACATCTGGATTTATTTGTCATTATGCCGCCTTCTTGAGTTAAGTTTGCACCATATTTAAATTAGGCTATGACTATGCAAGTCTTTGTAGAGAGGTTCCAGGTCAACTACACTGTCAGTATACCCTAGTGAACTCGAGGAGAACAAAAAACCATTCCGAAACGATTTCTAACCATAAACATTTATCGGTTATAAATTGGCCTTGTGTGTCTAACGTTTTGTCGTCAAATACTAAAGCATTTTGTAGACTGTAACAATGTTCTATGGAAATATATTGAAATCTATTTATTGAATTTAATACTTACACCCAGAAGCTCCAGTAGCTTGTCTGTAGTCATTCCGTTTGTAATGCGCTAATGCTCTCGAAGCGATAATGCATACATTTTGCTCTAGTCGAGGAAAAGCAATCTCCTTCCAAGTAGCAACAAAGCCCTCCTGACTAATTCTGGCTGTGAAACTCAGAGCGAAGCCGCATAATCAGAGCAATAAGGCAGATCAGCCGTGGGAAACCAGTGAGGCCAGAAATATGTGATTCTGGTTTAATGAAGCAAATGATCCACTGAAGATGCTGTTCTTTTCTCAACTTTTACATAACTATGGTTTTAGTACGAGCCAAAGACATTGTTTCCATCTTATTCTTTTTTTCTAGTGGCATAGTTTGTTTTCACACCTCACTTCACATTAAAAAATCCCACTTGTGGTCTCTTCTTATGTTTCATAGGAATTTATTGCCTTTACTAGTTTCACTTTATAAATACGACAAAAAAAATAAATAAATCTATGCTTGTCTTTCCAGTACAGTTTTTATTTTGCTTTTCTACACCAATAAAACTTACAGAAAATCAGTTAGGTTTCTAAAAGTTTAAAAAGCAAAACTTAAAGATAAGGACAACAACTTTAAACATTATTAATGAAGTAAATGATCTGTATGCTTTTAAATTATGCAAACCTGCATGATTAATGAGAGTGATTGCACATTTTCTTTAATTACAGAGCAGAGATTTATCAAAGATTAATCATCCTTTTGAAATTAAAATATCTCAAGCAAAAATAAATAAATAAAAAATCTCACTCATTAGAAATGAAAATGTCTCAGACTTTCAGGTCGTACCAGTAAAGAAATTCCAGAGGGAGTTTTAGCCTTGCAGGGAGTGTTTGACTAGATATTACTTAAGATGCAAAATGTATAAAAGAAGTTTATTGATTATCATATTGACTGAAATTTACATCTGTGAGGACAAAACCTCCATCAAGAACATTTCATAATTCAATCATTTCTTCGAGTCTGCAGGTTCTGATAACCTTGGTCATGGCAAAGACGAAAAAACACCCAAACAGAAAGAAGAGAAAAGCCCAATACACTTCCAGGGTTTACACATTTCTAAAATATTTATTTATGTATTTTCCAGAATTCATAATGCTATGGACTGTAATACGTTTGTCATCCTATAAACATCACACTTAACCCAACTTGAGTAATTGTTGCTCAATAGCTAAATCTTTTACAGCTACTCAGAGAGAGATTAGAGATTGAGAAAGATCTCGCTCAATCTCTCTCTCTTCCCTTCTCTCTTTATATTATATATATATATA
>NW_006800207.1:671714-694597 GCF_000485575.1 Poecilia formosa | reverse complement strand
TAGGTATTGGCAAGATTAAACAAGTCCACCTACTTGCGGTTCTTTATTTCACGATTCACCAATTTGTGGGTTTTTCTGTGGAACGGAAAAATCCACAAAAAGATCTGACAATTTGCTAATTTTCTGGAGAGATTACTCACATATTATAGATGATCCAGCTTGGGAACATTAAATACTTTGGTGTAATGCTTCATGGTGTTGGCGTTGGAAGTTAGTTTCAGTTATAGTGCTGAGACTCTGCCTATTCATGCATATTGAAGCATAATTTGTTTTTGAACTAATAAAATCTGCAGTTATAAACATTCAGAGGGATCTTAAGTATTTCAGCTACTCACAGATGATTGTGTTTCCCAATCCTCGTTAATACCAGGAGTCCTCTGTATCAATATGCAGACATTTCCTTATTTATAAGTATCAATTCATTTGCCATACTTGATCTGGCTGATTTCTTATCTTGACAATAATGAAGAGCCGCCAACTGCCTGTGTGTCATTTCATATTTATACCCCATGGAAATAGAAGGTTATGAAATACTTAAAGTCCCTAAATAGTCTAATTAAAGTATTTTTTTTAATTAAGCTTGAATCAGCCTCTAAAATTAAAGTATAAATCAGAAACATGCTTCAGCTAGATTAGCATCATTTTTTAAATAAAGAACCAGTAATTTCAACAGAAAAAAGCCCAGCTTTTTTCCCCTAATGCATGAATTTATTCAACTTCAATTTTTCAGTTTGTGATTGCATTAAAATGCAATTTATTCTAAGACCTTTTACACATATATTTACTATAGAGTTTTTTACAAAACCAAAGAGAGTGCTGCACATGATGCACATGATCACTAAGAGCTTTATTGAGAGCAACATTCTGGGTTGCTTTCCTGTTTCATGCAGTTGATGCTAAATTCAGCATCTAACATCTGCAGCCTCAGTGGAGCTGAATATTCATCAAGCCAGCTAGAAGCACAACTTGCGTCCCTGCAGCCTCTCCATCTCCAGGCTTCACATACTGGCCATAAAGTACTTACATTAGTGAGATACAACTTTGTTGTTCCAAGGAGAACCATGAAGAACATCCAAACAGGACGCATTTAACAATATGATACATTCAGTAATGTCTAATTCATGCGTTTGGGTGCATGAGTCATGATCATAATTTGAGTTACTTTTTCTGATTGTAGGTGTGTAGCTTATTACACCTATATTGAAAGCTAATAAATAATGTAAAAAGAGAGTTAAACCAAAATAAAAGTGAGCCAAGAACACAGGCAATTTGTTTAATGGGAAGGACGACTTTGTTTGGAACATAACAGACCAGCACCCCACCCAGAGATTTAAAAGCTTTCTGTAAAAACTTCAGCATGCTTCTAAATTAGTACAGTTGTAAATGATCACTTGTGACAAAAATTGTAATAAAAAAAAGTAAATTCAGGTAAAATTCAAGTTGTAATTTCTACTATTTATTTAACGTTATGTTCACAAACAACACCTGGGATGAACCTGATGGTGTGGCCACTGACTCTTCTAGAGTTACCAGTCATCAAAATGATGAGCATTGTGTGATACTAAGAATGGACAGTCCATCTTTCCAGTTTCCAGTAAGCAGCCACACATTAGTTTCAACACTTTTTTGCTTAAATTTTTTAAAATCAAAACACACTTTTTTTTGTTTATAAGAAAAAGCACCCAATCGTGTCCTCATCCATCTCTTTCTATTTTACAGAGATATTTCTCTAAAGGTTCTTTTTGTGCTAATTTTTTTTATTATTTATCTGCCTTAAAACAACAATAGAAATAAAGATTCTGATGTTTTTAAGTTATATATATTTTTTATAATATTCCAGTTTTCTGTATAAACTATGATGATTTCTGCCCTTAAATTCTCTTCCCTACAATCTTTCTGAAACCTAATGTTCAATGTTGACAATGCAATAACAAGGAAAGGTAACTGTTTGCATCAGAATAACAGGGTTCTTTGTAGGAGGGTTATTGCAAAGTCCTGGTAATGTTTATGCTGTGCTATTGTCATAAAGTGACTTGATGGAGCAAAGTTTTTGTCAGCCGTATTTGTCACAATATGACAAATAAAATTTAACTTGAAAATGACATGTCAGTTTAGAAAAAAAATGGAAAAACTCCTCCCTGAGAGTTTGTGAAATGTATCAAGAATATATGGCATTTAAGATAAACCAAGTGAAAGAATGAGCTGTATGTGTCGTACATATTTTCTGCGTGCTCAAGCCAATTTGTACACCTGAAACAGTACCAGCACCACATGAAGCGAGCCCATATGCACAAAGTGAGTCCATTTTCCTAAGGAAAGAGCAGGCTGAGAGGCACAAAGCTCCTCCCTGAGAGTTTGTGAAAACATTCCAGCAAAGTCAGAGCGGTCAAAGAATCGGAAACCCTCAGAGTGGCCTCCTACTTTCTCTGTCATTCTCACCTTTTTGCACAGTTCTTCTGTTATGGCACATTGTGTTTAGACATTGTGTGACCAGTACAGACTGTTTAGCAGGGGAACAAGGCAGAGAGAGAAACCTGAGGAGTCCTCTTCAATCTGTGAAAACAAAGAAACTCAGATGTCCCGCTGATCGGCTCACAATGAAGCCGCTGTTCGTCCTCCTCGTTTCCTGTGCCTGGACTTTAATTGGAGCCCAGAATTACTACCAGGCACTGATGGATTATCTGGAGAACAGATTGTTGGCCATTGAGGTAAGAAACAAGCCCCCTTTTAAAATGACTTTTGACAAATGACTCTCTTTAAGTGGCAGCACAGATTTCTCTGCCGTCATTAAAAATTAGAGACACCAGTTGATAACCCTCTCCTCCTCCTTTTGTTCGAGTTTAATGTCCTAACTCATGCAAACTAATTAACGCAATCTCTGGCAGGCTCATCAACTTCCCTGGAGGCTTTGGGAGAAATAACAGTTCATGCATGCAGAGCTCTCCTTCTCATGCAACAAGCAGCTTCTGTCCGGCAGTATTACAACATCTTCCACGTCTAAGACAATGACACAATATTAATGAGTACAATCTCGACCTTTGCTGGTGTTGCATCAAACATGCCGGCAGTCTAATAGAGTCTGCTCTGCCAAGGTAAAATGAAGCACTGCAACGATGAGCAGCCTCGGGGTGAGGATCCG
Organism: Poecilia formosa; assembly: GCF_000485575.1. Lineage (NCBI taxonomy): Eukaryota > Metazoa > Chordata > Actinopteri > Cyprinodontiformes > Poeciliidae > Poecilia > Poecilia formosa. The sequence goes on along the minus strand of NW_006800207.1, from coordinate 691,458 downwards.
ATTGCAAAGAGTTTAAAAGTGAGGTTACATGCAGCAGTATGTCAGAAATAAGAGAAGGCTCAGTTTGTGTGAAGGAAGACTTGGCGTGCGCCGAGTGTGATATGAAACACAAGAGGATTATATGTCAGCCACTCTTACAACCCATCGGCTGTTGTACTTTGAGAAAGCCTCTGGGAATGCCAGTCAAGTGTTGTGGGGTTTGTGTGGCTAGCCAAAATCTGAAGTATGAATATCCAAGTCTGGCTGTTGTGAGCAGAGACAGGTTCATTGTCTGAATCCAAACAACTCGCAAAAACCTCACATTTAAAAAGCAGCATTGATGCATTAGATTTGATTGGGGCATGTACAATGCAAAAGTATTCATACCATTTGGACTTTTCCCCTTTTTGTCACAGCACATTGTTCAATATATTTCATTCCAATTTTAAGTTAATGACCAAGAAAAAGTAGCAAAAAACTGTAAGATGGTGTGAATTTGGAATGCAGGTTTACACTTTACACTGCAATGTCAGTTGCACGTCCATCCATCCATCTGGAGTCCCCAGATAGATCCCATCCATGCACATAAAAAGTCTATGCAGAAAAACATTTGGCTAGGATTCAAACCCAGGACCTTCTTGCAGCAAGAATATTGCACTACCACCGGCTCCACCATGTGTGCAGCTGTTTTATGTTTTTCTGGATGCATCTTTACCAGCTTTGTCCATTTAGAAACAGATTTTTTTTCCCCCGTTCTTCTTTACAAAATAGCTGAAAGTCACTCAGATTGAATGGAAAGCCTCTGTGAATGTAAGTCAAGACTTTGTGTTATTCTAACTCATGAATACACTTTGTTTTAATCCATTTCATTGCACATTTTGCTGAATGTTCCCAAAGAGGGTTTCAGAGTAAAGTAGAACCCATGTCAATGCATTACCACACTTAACATCTATTTCATAAATTCACAATGAAATACATTAAAGTTTATGATTGAAATGTCCAAAACACTTCTGCAAACCGGCACATGCATTTATAGAGGTTTATATATTCTGCTTATCTTTTAAATTACTCTTCAAATGAACACTGGCACATTTGGTTGTGATGCAAAAATACATTATCTATGTACAACAGTTAAGCTCCCGGCGTTTTTCTTTTAAAATACTTTCAGCGACTATCTGCTGTCTCCTACTTTTGTATAAAACAGTTCATCAGCAAGCTTTAAATGCGCTTTCCCTTCCAGTCGACAGCAGGCCGACAGCGAGCTACGGTGGAAAATGAAGCCTGAGGAAAAGCAAAAAAATGACAGAGATTGCAGTTATTACGTCTTCCTCTGAATTACTTACTTTTCACTCTCATTGTGTCAGTGTGAGGAACCACATCACGGTATTGCATTTGAGACGGTGATGATGTTTTGGTGGATTGAAACAGAAACTTCCAACCCTGGGAGATTTATTTTAGGAAGCGAGATGAAGAGTGAGAAAAGGGCCTTAGCATTTCAGGTGAATGCTAAGGTCCCTAAAACACTTGAAGGGAGATTTAATACACAAAGGAATGCAATCTGCTAAAATTTTTATTTTATTTTATTTGCACTTTTGCACACTCTTTCTGCTTTATTTCTGCACTGAATCCACAACACAGAGTACACATCGATCAAGTTGAGCAGCTGCAGCCATTTAAACCTCTGATGCATGAGGTCTCACCACTCAAAAGGTTAACATCATAACTGTGTCAGGCTGGAACAGGGGTCAGCAGCCGTTTCCATTCACAGAGACATAAAATAAATCTCACCTAGAGCTGCGAAAAGGAATGCAATAAAGTGTTTTATTATGAAAGCTAAAAGTAAACTTAATATTTTTTAGATTTTAGAACAAAATGAATCCTCTATTATAAAATTAAACAATTTTGTAGAATGAGCTGAGCCTTTACAACAAATATGGAAAATGAAAACAGATAAGTAGCATAGTTTAAAGCCAGTTGCTTTTTCAAGCCTGTTGTAGCCATTAAAAGCAGATTTTGAAGAAGAACTTATGGAAAAACTCATAAAATGACAATTTCCTTTTGCATTCTTAATCAAAACCATTTCCTTTTTGGCTTTGTAAGAGTCACAATGGCAGGGCCAAAGCTGCAGGTTGAGACCTCTGGGCTAAAATCACTCTGGTAATTTTGTCTCAGTCTCTAAGTGATACAGATGTTCTTTGAAAAACGTGGTGGATCGTAAAATATATTGTAATGATTCACTTCCCCTCTGGAAGATTAGAAAACTTTGACAGATGTTAAAATATATCAGATTGTAAAATTAGTACAGGTTGTCCATCCAAATATTTACTGCCTTAAGTAGGAGAAACTACAAAGATAACCTGTGCCATATGATGCAATGCAGCCAGCAGTGGCTATGAGTGATTAAATGTCTTTTTTGATGTGGTATAAAGAAAAGTTGAAGAGAAACTGTCCTTTTTCTGTTATGAATGTGCAACAAGTGTTTAAACCTGGGATCTGCAATCTTTAAAATCCAGAGTTAAGTAAATAAAGGTAAATAAAGCTTCACTACAGCCACATATGTTGTATAACATTCTCAAAAAAAAAGCCAACTGTTAATCTACCACAGAAAATTTGTTGTAATTTTTAAGGAACCACTATTTTATTTTTTATTGACAGCCTTTAGAATAAAGACAGACATCAATCTTTTGTAAAATGAGGATGGATACTTCCTTCTGCAGTGTGTTAATATTTGGAGGAAATATAAACACACTTTTCAATTAAAAAAATCATATTTTTAATTATGTGTGTTTTTAAAACATATGTCATTTTCAGCCAGTTATTAGAGGTTGCAGATTGCAGACTCCTCACTACATAAACAGAAAAACCTACCAAGTGTTTTTGTTCTAATACCCTAGTACTTGAAATAAGACACAAGTAACTTACAAGTAAAATTTCAATAATATAATTCCTTAATATTAATGATAAAGTATTAGTGCTGTTGGCAGATTATTTAAAGGGACAGTATTATGTAAAATCAACTTTGTGTTGCCTTGCTTCTTTTATGCATGTTTGAGAAATTCTTTAATCTCCATGGCAACCATTCAGCTGTGCAAAATGATTGGACAGACTTAGCTCTGTCTTTGAGTCTCAACTCCATCTCTGAACTACAGAACCCAAGCTTCTGCCTCACAGAGCAGCCCTCCCCTGCAACTCTCCCACTCAGCTCCTTCAGACTAGCCAGCAGCAATTAGCAACACCTAGCGGAACTGTACACCTGCTGAGCTTTTTATCCAGGCTACTTCTCAGAGCATTGTTGGTAGAAATGTTGTTAAATGGTTAAAAGAAGAGCGATGTTGTGATGGCTTCCTGAAGGTGGGGTTTCAGAAAGAGCAGGAGGTTTTTAAAGAGACAGAGGCCCAATTTCAAGGCGTTAGTTTGCAAAGTCAAATTTCTTTTAAGTAATATTATTTACATGTAGCATTTTTATAACAACTGAAGATAACACTCACTAGATAGTGCTGTAAAATGGTGCTATGTGCCTAGAAAATACACAATACTGACCCCTTAACTTATAACAAGACATTTTTCCCATGTTATAAAACTAGAAAAACTAGAACTTTTTCATCAGTATTAAGGAATTCTTCACTTAAAAAATGACCCTATGTCTTGCTGAAAAGTTACTTGTGAATTAGTTTTGTCTTATTTCAAGTGTACTAAGATATTTGCACTAGAAACTAGACTAAAAATACTTGGTTTGATTTTATGTTTTTGCAGTGTCTAATATAGACAGTCAGATTGGCATACCTGAACACAAAAGAGAAACCTTCCCCTGCTGCGCAGTCTAACATTTACGTTGCTCTCCTCCTTACTCACAGGACCGCATGCAGCTGTGGCATGAACAAGCCCATCAATACCGCACAGAGATGCTGGATTTTAAAAAGCTCACATCAGAGGCCATGACAGGGATAAAAAATGACCACAGCATGATGTTCAAAGACCTGAAAGGAGCTTCTGCTCGAGTGGACCTTGTGGAGACAGAAATGGACTACGTGGAGACCCAGAATTCTCCACGGGCTTGTGCGAACAACGCTGAAAAAGTGTTGGAGCAGGAGGCCTGGGGTCTGCAGGAGAGAGATGAGGTTGAGGAGGAAGACTGGGAGGAGCTGCAGTCCAGAGTCTCTGGTGAGTTTGAAGAAGTATGCTCATACTTCAGCCAAACAACCTCTAGAGATATTCAATCTTTCAAATGTATTCACGGCAAGAAGCCTAGAAGAGTCAAAACCCATAAGTTAAATAGGAGTTGTGCTCTGTATTACCCACATTACACATCCCACAGGCAACACATCAAACATTTTACAAGGTTGTTGTCTTGGAAAAGTTATGTCTTTGGAAAACAGGGAGACAAACACAGCACCATAACAAGTGCTTCTGAGTCTGTGTGGAGTCATGTTTCCCAGCCAAAATGTGGTCATAGGCAAGTCATTCATTTCTGCACAAATACTCTCCTGTTTGAGGAAGGCATTCATCATCATAATCCTCACATCCAAAGATGTGCTGCTACACAGCTGCTACAAAAAGGTTTTCACTCAGGTTGTGCAAGGAATTAAAGCTTGTTTAAATCATCATGAAGAAGGTTGAGAGAGGGGCTTTGAATTTCTAGGAATATATATGTAAAAGCATTTTTACCTCTTGAACTTTTCCATATTTTGTCATTCAGAAGCTTTACTCAATTCTATTGGGACTTTATGATAGACTAACATAAAACAGTACATATTTGTGAAGTGAAGGAAAATGATAAATGGTTCAACAAATATTATCCTGAAAAGTGTGGAGGGCATGTTTATCCTAGAAACACCTTTTGCAGCAGTTTCAACTGCAAATCCAGCTTCACATTGCTAGAGATAAAAGATATTGCTCCATTTTCTTTGTAACAATGTTCAGTAAGATTGGATGGAAAGTACATAGGAATTCTCAGGTCACAGACTTTGAGTTGGATTGAAGTTTGGATTTTCACTGACTAACGTCTGCATATGTGTAACCCGTATTTAACCAGGAATATCTCAAAATCTCTGTTTCAGGAGAGACCTGGCCAAAAATGGCACAGCACAGCAACGACTGCAAATCAAAACTACTGATATTAAAACTCCACTAAAATGCAATGTGGATAATAAAGAAACAAATATAATAACTTTGAACGTATGGATAGATTTATTGTTCTTGGTTTGTCATGAAAAATCCCAATGAAACACATTAAAGTTTATGATTTTAATTTAATAAAAATGTTGAAAGGTTTAAGCAGTATGAATATTTTTTCAAAGCATTGTATTTCTTCAAAAACCTATAATTTTTTTTACCTTAATGTGTGCTAAATGAATAATTAAATTACTTTTTTATTTTATGTTTTATTTTTATCACAAAGCAAATGAAGAAATATTGATTGTTTTAATACACCAACTGAGTTAATAGCAAAATCAATAAGACATAATGAAAGGATTATGCGGAAATATTACCAAGCATCCCTTCATAAATATAACGCTGACATTTCATTTCATGTTTGTTAAAGACTGAAGCCAAAGATGGTCCAGGAATGAGAAACCCCTCTCTATTACTTTTTATTTGCTGTCAGTGGCTGCAGAAGGACAGAAAACTGCCCTGAGGTCAGTGGCGCTGCTATCCATGCTCATGCTCACAGAAATGAGCTCTGTACATAGAGACCCATTGTGAATGTCTGTGAAGTGATCCGGAACAATCTTTTCCCCATAGAAGAGCCAGTTCAGATCTGGAAACTTAATCCTGATGTGGCTCCGGGACAAAAAAGGGAGAGGATGGGTGACGGTCGGTGACGACTGCTGGGAATTTTCTTTTCTTTTGTGTGGTTCAGAGAAAGAATTGTGTTATATTTTCTTTTACAGACAGCATCTTTCAGCTGTCTATTAGCTGTGCTCAAGCTTCATCTCATGATGAGTTTGTATCTAATTTTGCCCAGACTTTGAACTTGACCCAGTTTTGAGAACTAGAGCCAAGATATCAGTGGCTGTAGGCTGGAAACCCACATTTCCTATTGAGAAACGGCACTTCTCCTCATCCAGACAGACAGCTGGAGTCTGAATTCATTCTTTATTATAATGTGAACATAATCTGTTGGCCATGCCTACTGGTACATCTGGTAAAGATGTGTAAAAATCCTTAATGCAAATCCATTTTTGTTGAAGTATCATGACTGCATTTATCACAAGTGTCACAATTATTTCTGCTTTGAATAGTCTTTTTAAAATAGATATAACTTAATAATTTCTTACTCATTTTACAATATAATGTTTTTTGTTGTAAACAAAGTTTCCAAGAATGCCTGATTAGTTACCATTCTTTTATAGTTCTAGATTTGTTAAATATCTGCATTGGTGCCTTTTTCCTTTTCCTCCTGTTTTCAGTTTATGCAGTTACCTCTTCCTTCACAGCAACTTCAGCAATTTTAGGTTTTTAATGCCACATGACATAGACTGCTATACTTGTTTTATGATAACACTGTATCAGTAAAAACCAGGTGGGGTGATAAAGTCTATCTGCCTAGCGGCTGAAGTGCCCAACCTTTGCAACATCGCAGCTGTGCAGCCAGCGGCTCCTTTCATCCCATAATCTCATTACAAGTGGTGTAAGCAAGATGAATATGAATAAACACACGCTCGATTTTTTTGTATGTTCCTGTTAAAGCAAAATCCTAATCCTCTTCTTTGTGGCTGCTTGTTTGTTTGTTTGTTTGTTTGTTTGTTTTTTTCGCCTTCAGACTGTGTGGAAATCATCTCTGGCATCAGATCTGTGAAGATCCTGAAGAGAATAGGAAGCCCCAAAGGAATGTGGACCAGAGATCCCAAGTCCTCCAAGCTTTACGTCTTCAATGGCACATCAGGAGACACAGTCTACGAGTTCAAATCCGTCCGTGACTTTTCCACATCTCTAGGAGTGGCTGGGAGCAGGATGATCCACCTTCCCTCTAAGTGGACGGGTCCTGGAAGTGCCGTTTATAATGGCTATTTGTATTACATAAATCAGGAAACTGATGCAGATGTGCAGGTGGTTAAATTTGACCTGATGAGTGGTTCAGTGACAGACACTGCTATGTTCCCTATGGAGAGGCATGCCAGTCTTTACACTCTTAATCCTGAGACTGTTGCAGACCTTGCAGTCGACGATGAGGGCTTGTGGCTCCTTTTCACCCCCACTGACAGTGAACCAAACATTAGCCTCGCTAAGATGGACACTTCCACGCTTGACATAGAACAAATCTGGGACACCCAGTGCCCACGGGGGAACGCAGAGGCGGCTTTTGTAGTGTGTGGGACAGTCTATGTCGTTTACAACACCCGCATGGCCAGCCGATCTCGAGTTCAGTGTGTGTTTGACGTGAATGACATGATGCTAACTGAAGAGGCTCCTCTGCTTTACTTCCCCAGGAGGTACGGAGCTCATGCCAGTCTGAAGTACAACCCTGAGGAGAATCAGCTTTATGGCTGGGATGATGGCTACCAAATCATTTACAGACTCACTATAAAGACAAAACTCTTAGCTTGACAGAAGAGAAACAGGATCATGTTTGAAAAACTGAAGGACAGTAGCAGTGAATTTCTTCTATCCATTCACATAGATTTGCTTTGAGAAGAATAATGCTTGCTCACTTTTTCCAAATATAGTGGCTGTGCAATGGAAGCTGTAAAGGTGACATATTACGCTTCCTTGAACAGGTTAGGACAGGTGAATGGACTAAACAAAACATGTTCATTACGTTTTTTTTGCACAAAATCACTCTTGGATATATGAGATTTTAGTCTGCTTGGTTCTGCCTATTTCAAGCTCTTTTCAGAATGAACTTGTCAAATAAAAAAAATCCAAGTAAGCTGCTGCTGGCCATGCTCATCCAACTCAGATGCTTAATTATACAACTGTACATCTTTGAAAAGCAGAAATGGAGCCTCCTGCACAACCAACAAGAATGCAGCAAGTTGTTTCTGAAACAAAACACTTGTCTTTTCCAGCAGCCATTGTACTGTGCATAAAACCAGCTGGTCAAACATCCTTGGTGTTATTAAATATTTGACAATGGTTCTTTCACATCACCGTGGAAGAATTTCCACCGGTTCTTCTTTATAGAATTGTGTTAAGTCAGCCATGTTAAATTGAAAAAAGACCCAGACTAAAAAAAGATCCAAACTAAATTAATTCATTTAAGTAGTTTTACCCCTCTAAATGTGAACTTACTAGTGCACTCTGAATCTCTGTCCACCTTCAAAACCCAAGTGCTTGTGAGCCTCAGCGCACAAACAGTCCAAACATGATATCACTTTTCTTCCCTTAGTGACTACTCCTCTGTTCAGTGTTAACATAGAGAAAATTTGGAAGAAGTTGATCTAAGTGTCTACTTTGATGTATAAAGGATATGCACAGTAAAGTAAAAGAAAAGAGAAATATATGTTGTCATAGTGGGCTGATATTTACTGTGAAATGCATTTAAGTTAATAAAGTTCACTTCCACTTTCTGCTTCTTCTGCCAAAAACAATATGTGTGAAGTTGCATAAATGATAAACATTATGATAGAGTTCATATGTGGTCTCATTTCCAAGAGGGAGCTGTTTTTTTTCTCATGCTTTTCCATATTTTAAAATTTGTTTTGAAGATCTGAAACACAAGATGTAGCCAAAAAAAAAAAAAAAGGAAAAATGAATGTAAATTTGAAAGGAGCTAATATTTTTATGGACTTCTAAGTCAGACTGATGTCAGTTTATCATTCTGCCTCCAAAGGAAAGCTAATCTTCATTGGTACAAGAAGTGTAGCTGTAAGCTGCACATGTGCATAACATGCAATACAGGTGGAGTCTCAAATTTGAAACACTGATTTTTTTTCCAAATACCAAAGAAATCCTTAGCATGAGATCAAACTATGTACACTACAAAATTATATACATAGTCAGAAAATGCTGAAAGATACGCATTTGTGAAATGAGGCGTGGGGGCAATAACAGTATCAGAAGAGTTCAGAAGAAGTTCAGAGGGATTCTGTTTATGTAAATATCAGTGTGGTTAAATTATTCCAATGTGCAACTGGAACAAGCCATTTGGTATGCACAGAATAAGGAAGACAAAAATAAAGTCCACCCCTAATTCATGTTCAGCCAATTTGTTAACCCAGTGCTGGTGTCTGTATTTTTCTCTCAGAAACCTGCTACACAGAGGCCCCTTTCTTTTTGTAAAAGTCTTTTAATCAAAGAAAAAGAAGTCATGTCACGCTCCATGGGAAAAAGCACAACAAGCTATTTTCCTGATGCTCTTTCTTTTTGAGAAATGAAAACTGGTGGAGAAAATACAGTTTTGTATTTCAGTTTGACTTTATTACACACTGGATCACTGAGTTTATCTAGAACCCATTTGTCTTTACCAACATCTCTATTATTACAAATACAAAATGTTTAATAAAAAATTTAAACCTCAGAGCTATTTTAACATTTGGAAAGGATTACAAGATCATATCAACAAACAGTACAATATTAGGCAAAGCTAGAAGGTCTTAAAACAGTCCATAAACTGAGGCAATTGACCTAACGGGTTCCACCGACGATGAAAACACACCACAGTCAGAGAAATATGACCATCGTAAAATACATTGTATTTTTTTTAAAAAGGAACAGAAACACAATAATTCACTCACTTGTTTAGATAGTAGAAATCTATTAATGCCATTAGTCTAAAGAAGAACTTCAACATTCAAATAACTGAATTACAGCAGCGTGTTGATGCTATGGTAGAATACGTCAAGCATGAACAATGCACTGACTCATTCTTGCTCTAACAAGTGCCAATTAGAGAAATGCCACCGTTATGTTGATGCTGACCTGTCCGCCCAACAGCTTCCCCCGCTCTGTCATCTTAGGCTTTCAGTTTAACACCAAGGTGCCAAACGACTTGCTGCGGGTAAATTTATCCGCTACGGAAATGTCTAAAACAGGCCTTTCTGGGTCTGCTGAATCCATCTGCTTTTGTCGTCATGTCTGCCTCCGATTTTCCCATGACATATTCTGTGGCACAAAGTAAAATGCATCTGTACAAACTGTACCAAACTGTAATCTGTGATTCTTGTTAAGCAGCTGTCCTGCCAGGTATCATCTCCAGATTGCAGTTTCTCATATTGTGTGCTAGACATGTTAATAAGGAGCTTGACATCAATTACTGCATCTGGTGGCTCAAACTGAAACACAAACTAAAACAGGACGCTACAGGAAATTGGACCTGAATAACATGTTTTGGTAAAAACAAACATGTTTATGATTTTTAAAAAAATTTTTTATGATGTCTGATAACACAGAACAGAAAATCCCACAATGTCATGATCATTTACAATATAATAATTTCAGTATTACAACATAAAACAATCGTAAACCGATACAAATACAAGATAAATGTGCTTTTTATCTTACAGCTGTAAAGTTTTTAGAATTCACTCCCTTTTATGCCTGCTTGCTAACAAAAGACTCCGTAGCAATAACAATAAATCAGATTACACAGTTAGCAGACGCTGCAGCAGATGGTTGTTTGCAGAATCTGAAAATGAAAGTGAAGACTCTGTCATTACCAGATATGAGTCGCTGCCCGATGTGAGTCACTAACATGAAGAAGGTGAGCTACGACCACGCTTTATGCTGCTCTTTCTATCCTAAATAGATTTGGAAAGCTTTACATTTTTTGTACAGATGTGAATAAACAATATAATTTGCTGTTCAGCTCTAAAAGTTGTAGTAGTTCTTTGGGGATATAATGTAGTCACATCTGTATTTTTAAAATGTTTTAAATTTAAAAACAATACTTTCATTACATAAAATGTAACATATTTAAAGCAAATGCATATGTCTTCTAAATGGAAAGACAGAACAAAACAATCTGTCAATTAAATTAGAAATGTATTAATAAAAAATAAGCAAAAATGTGTATAGTTGCTTTTATTAAAAACACAAAAGTAAGAATTATTATTTCTGCTATACCTTTGGCCCAGTGATGGAGAAAAATAACATGGAATAAACACTTTGGTAATATTCACAGCTAATTTCACAGAATATTATTTTCTACTCTCTCTGCTTAGGATAAAAACTGGTAGTTGGGCTTTCTGCTCAGAGAGCCAGCTTGCAGTCGGCTTCTTAACAGATGCTACACTTAGATGGCCAACTGTAGTTTTAAAATATCTCTTTCATAAGATTTAGGCTAGATCTTATTTAGAAATCACACCATGAACGCCCAGAAATACTTAATGAATAGAAAGGGATTGTGAAAACGGGAGAATGTGCTGTACGGAAGCCGGGAAAAACTCAATTAATTGTTTGGCATCTTTTAAGAGAGGCTTAAAACCGTATGAACAGTATTATTGAAATATTTTTCACTGTTTTGGAAATGTGCATTTTAAAGACCCTGAACAGTAATTATTTGTGCTGGAAAGGTCAGCCATATTGTTTTCATGTTGTAAACATTTAGGATTATTTTCTAATCAGGCAACTGGGACGTGTGCAACTTCTATTTGAAAGTGAAACCTTAAACGTGACTCAAATTGGGGAGAGACCTACATCACATAACAGATTTTGCAGGCTAAATTACATAGACATTAGCAGAAACAGAAACTTTTACAGGAAGTTTTAATGCTAAACGAGGAAGACAGAAACGCCAATGTGAAATGGTTAAACAAAAACATACTTGCTTTCCCATTATACTTCAAAAAAGTTCCCAATTTCAACACAATCTAGAGCTCTTACCAAAACACCAAACGACAAGAGCTAATGTTGCTAATCTCACTAGCTAATGTTGCTAGCTAGCATAAAAGAGAGGTTTTTTTTTTTTTGCTTTGTGGAAAAGTTCTGCTCTATTTGGTTTGGTATAACTCCATTTTGTTCCATAAAACGTACTACAGCCTTTTCTTTTTACCTTTGCGGGGGTGATAGTTTACTGCAAATTCCCTCACATGGAGCTAACTGATTATTTAGTGAAAAATAAACAGAAAAATGTGGCATTTGAAAAAGAAAAAAGGGGGAATATACTTTATTCTTTTCATCTTTTTAGTCATGATCACCAACCACAAAAAATACCACAAAACTTCAAAATATCCTTTTTTAAAATTCTACTTAAGTTCTCATTTTATATTCTTTAATTTAGAAAAGCAAAACAGACAGCAGAACACCTGTACATAAATATATTTACATCCACCAAAATAAGTAACAAAAATAAACCTAACAAGGAGACAAAAGTGCTTTTTTTGTAGTGTGTTTTGGAAGAAAATCAAGCATTTCTGTTCTATTTTGGAAGAAACTGAACACCAAGGTGATAAAAAGGTTCCGGTGTTAAAAGTGTGCTTGAAAAGTCCCTGTTGATGGAGATATTTGCACCTCCCTTCATTAACAGCTTCACTTGTTTTTACACAAAGCGTTATAATAGTTGTTATTTTTGACAGTGTCAGACTCCTGTGCCTTCGTGACATTGTGAAGTTTGTAGGTTCCCTGAACTTTTGAACTGCAGTGGAAACCAGGTTGCTCAACGCTGAATTCCTGTTGCCTTATTTCGTCTTTCTTTTCAGATTTTGAAAGCTACACCGAACAGATACTTGAGGTTTCAGCCTCACCCTTCCTCTCATAAATTAAACAGACATCTTAAGCTATAATGAAATAGTATTTTAAACTAAATACATTTATAGCTAATTATATATATAAATAATTTAAAAAAGGAATACTATATGTTAATTCAGGACTGTAAAAATAAATGTGAGTGAGCCATAGACTTCTAAAACAGCTTGTTTTTAAGATCATCTCTTTTTTCCCCTTCCTTGGCAACATGTGCTCAGCTTCCCTTTGTGAAACATCCGCTGCTTTCATGGAGTGATATCCGACAGGGCTTTTTCCATCAAAGAGACCCCATGGCTCATAGTTAAAACCTCTGTTTTTCCAGGTCCTTTGTGATGCCAACAAGCTCGATTTACCTAAGCTTGGACAAATCAACAATCAATGTCTGCAGACAGGATTTCCAGCCAGTCTCCTAGAAAACAATGCTAGCTTCAGGCCATCACACCAGCCACGCTTAGAAAAGCCTGAGCTTCTCTTAGCTGACAGACAGAAAGTCCTAGTTCAGTACTTGGGAGTGCTCTGGGACTAGATTTGAGGAAGTGGAGGGACTGGGAGTGAGAGATAGAGAGAGAGGGAGAAGGGAAAGACGGTGGGATTGTGTTTCTCCTCAAGCACACAGACAGGAAGTGGATCAAGAGGAGGGAGGAAACCTCTTCTGGGCCGCTGGGTCGCAGGTAGCTCATCTCAGGGACTAGCAGGGGGCCTCGGTGAGGGGCAGGAGCCCTGGCTGTCAAAGCTGGCAGTTCTCGCCTTCCACTGTGGGACACACAAAACACAAGACAGATATTCATTCGGCACAGGCACTTCTGTTACAGAGCAGAGAGGTGCTTCAAGGATAAAATATGCTGTGAAAAAATAAAATAAAACTATATTTTTATCTAAAATCAAGGAACTTTGTCTTCATTATTTAAAGCACAGTATGGTAGTAACCAGTTACCTTTACTCTGTTACATTTGCTTGAGCAACTTTTTGAAAAAAGCTACTTTTATCCCTAATTTACACTACATGAGGCTCCACTGTGCTACGGTAAATACGCACCCAATATAGTCAAAGAGAGCATTTACATTGAGTCCACACGGCGTCGCACTTCTGCAGAACTGATTCTGTTTTGACCCGACACCAGAGTAAATCTTCAAAGATCACACTGCTCCCAACAGGAAGGTGCATGAGCACAGCATTCATATTTTCAAAATAATTCACCAAGACACATGACATTTGCTTAAAACATTAGCTATATGAATGAAGATCTGGGCATTTTTATAGTACTTTTAGCATGCAACAGTTATGCTATTGCAAATACATAAAACGCATCAAGTCAAGTTTCTGCTAAAGTCCAAGCTGGAGCACCAGTCAAGGCAAATGAAGTGGGAGAGCAAAGGAGGGAAATTTATTAAAATGGGAAATTAAGAACTAGAGTATTTTACGACACCACTCATCATTTTTACCACTTGCTTTATCGTGCAAGCTCTCATTTCGCACGCATGCTTCGTGAAGCATTTCTGCCGTTCGAAGCAAAATGGAGAAGAGACCCAAGTAGTACAAACTGAGCTGCTGTGGAGCGGCTACAGTTCACCTGTGAATTGCGGAGCGGAGTTGGATGCAGTATAAATTAGGGGTTAGGAACAGCTTTACTACAGAGAAACTTATATTTTTGATTTATTAAGAAAATAACTGATGACATGACATGTACAAATACTCAACCCAGCTTTTGGCTTGAGATGATCCAGATGGTGGAGATTTGTCCATCAATGGGCGCTTGATCTGACAAGTGGGAAGCTCCACATCTTCCATGAGGAGCCCTAAAATCTTACTCACCTCCTTCTCAGATTTCTTGGACTCCAGGAGGGGATGCCAGTGTGCAATAGGCTTCCGTGGATAAGCCAGCATTTCATTCCAGTGGTCCCTGCCAAGTCCCTCAGCATGGCTTCCAACCCTCATCACACCAATGATCTCATTATGACCCACCCTGCAGAGGCACAAGCACGTAGTACTATGAATAAATCTGATTTAACTCGATGCAACATCTCATACATGCCATTTTTCATAATTGCGTGAGGACCATTTTGTAATCAAAGGAGACAGAATTCTGATTGCCCATCCCCTTTCAACTGATGCAGCTGGTTGTCTCTGTGACATTTACATGGACTTGATCCGAAGGCATTACAGCTGATGTTTGTTAACAATTTAGCAAACTGTGGATAAATTTAGACTTTCTTTTAATCTAAAACTCCTTATATTATTAAGACAACCTGATTAGGTCCCATTAGGATTGCAGGCTGTAAATAAAGCATGAAGGGCTAGGAATCTAATTCTGCAGGTATCCTCTCCTTTTAACAACAAAAGGAACAGGACAAGAAAAATACCCACAATTTGACCTTTAACATGCATGTTCTCATTCTGTCAGCTGTCTGCACTGCAGCCGTTCCTTTCACATTGCTTGGACAGTCACATTCTATAAACACAAAGCACCGTATTGCACTGCTTTTGCGCTTATCTTTATCTAAAGAATATCATTTCAGTGTTTGCTACAGCAAATTGTAATTACCTACCCAGCAGATTCTTATAATTACATCTACGTAGTGTGCCGAGCCCAATTTGTCTAGACTGTTGTGATGCATTTACTCTGTGTGATGTTTCTTTCTGCATGACAGGCAGTGCAGCGAGAAAGAATTGCCTCTTAAAGATTTTCTATTTTTATTTCCAACCTAAATGTTTCAGATTAGCACGCACATTTTATATCAGATAAAGATAGACTGCATAATTTTGCAAATGATTTATCGCTGGTTGCAGCATTAACTACCATCAACCATCTGTGATAACTGGGAATTTGTTTTTTTCATCCATGTGAAGGAGTTTTGGTTTCTTCTCCCTCAGAATTGATTTAATTGAAAGCCACTCGAGGATCTACGAACATAAACAGGAGAGCTCACTCGGATTTAAGTCCAGACTTTGACTAGGCTGATTTTAAAGACTGGAAAGTGTATTTTTACATAGGGCCAGATTGGTCGCAAACTGGATAGTTTTTGTGAAAATGAAATCAGAATTTATAACTGTGTTTTGTATTTATTCAGGTTATATTTGTCCAATATTAACTTTTTGTGCAAGAGGCAACTATTGAATCTCTTAATTCTAAATCCTCAATTAAAAATAAGACTAATGACTTGAGCTCTACTCAAACGTACAAATCATAATCCATCACAGAGATGTGCAGGCTGACGTGGTCCATGCTGTCTGGAGGGATGTCGAAGATGATGGCCTCGTTGTAGGTGGGATTCAGGGTGTTCTTCTTAATGCTCGTCTTCTTCTTTTTCAAACGTCTGCCGTCACAAATGAGCGATACTTTGACATAGGGATCTAATAATAAGAAGAAAAGAAAATAAGAAAATGAAACTCATCACGTTTGTACATCCTCCTACTTATTGAACTCATTTTCCCTCCAGTAGAGCAGTACCAATCTGAGAGCATTGTTTAAAAAGATAAAGCTTCAATGTTTGCTGTCAACAAAGACGCAGCCCTTCCGGATTTCATAAACTAGTGCGTGAGTGTTTCTACTCAAACAGGAAGGCAGTGCTGGAGGACCTGGCATCAGTAACGTGCATAAAAGTGACTCATCACCGTGCGTAAACAAAATGGATATGAGAGCCAAAGATAACTTCCAAATAGCATCACTGAGAAAGCTTCCTGAATGCTGATCTCCTTCTTCATTTTGAGTGATAAATCACTGCAAGCCGCCCGTCAAGCCAAGTCTTAGTCATCTGTAAGCTGCTCTGGATCCATAAACAGTTGGATATGCTGGAAGGCACAATACAATAGATTTGGGTTTACAATGCACAGACTGAAATAATGGCAGACAGCAAAAGCTCTGACCACTCGGGGAATTAAAACTGAGTCACATCAAAAGCTGTGAAATGTCATTAAATGTGTGAGAGAAAAAGTACCACATTCATCCTGAATAACACCTGAACTCTGGCATTTAAAGCATAATAAATGTCACATTTTACAAGCGATACCCCAATCGAAGGGGAAGGTTTAATAGAGAAGTAGGATGGCACTCTATTAAAACAACAGATTGTCTGCAACTATTTGCTGACAAATTCTCAATCTTACAGGTGCGGGGTATTAATAACTGCTGAAATAATCAGAATTCACCCATGCAGAGTATCTTCCACGGTTTCTTCATTCTCCCTGACATGCCTACAAATGGGTATACAGAGGAGGACCATTCTTTTTGACTCGCTGTCACTGTAAGTGAATCACACAAAGAGAACACGACTCACCAGAGTACCCAGTGATGTCCATGGCCTTGAGGTTCCTGCACTTGATGACGGTTAGTGTGAGTCTGCCAGCGGTGGGCAGGTAGCAGAGTGAGAACATGATCTCCCCAAGGTCAACGCTTTCCTGTCAGAACACAAACAGAAAGGAGGGGAAAAAACTGTTTTACTTTCAGCCCTCAAGTTTTCTACACACTGCGTGGATTTGACATACAAGATATTTGAAGACTTCTTTTATATACTGGATTTTACAGATTTTACAGCAGCTTTCACCAAAATTTTAACTCTTCATTTAATACATTACTTTCAGGATTTACATTACCCTAAAAACTCTGCATACCCCTATACTTTATTTATTCATTTTTGCTTTAACTTACTTTTTGGGTCAAAACACTTAAAAGTGTGGAGTGTAATTGTATATAGTCCCCATTTTCTGACACATCTAATTGAAATCCAGCTCAATTAATTGTCTTCAGAATAACAATTTGAATGCACTTCTTTGCAATTTAAATTTTCTATAGATTCAAGTTCAAGCTTATCTTTTTATTTTTTTAACAGGACAGTACATAATAAATAACATTTACATTTAAATACACAAATCTATGGACAGGTGGCTAATTTCCATCTTTATTCCTATTGTCAAGTTGATTTAAAACATAATAAATGCACGAACAAAAACCACAAAATAACACCATGGAGTTTTTTCAGATGCTTTTTGAATAAAATTAAAAGTGAAATGTCCCTTATGTCCTTATGCAGCTGTTCTGTGAGTTTTGTGAATAAACAGCATAATGAAAACCAAGGATTACATCAAAGCTCTCCGTAAATTGGAAGGAAAAACAGAAAGAAAAACACTACTTTTGGAGAAACATACACACTTGCAGACTGCCACAATCCATTCACAGCAAACATGTGAAACACAGAGCTTTGGTCATAAAAATGTAACTTTGGAGCTACATGCATGTGGAATAAAACTAGAAAACAGTAGAAACAGAGAAATTGGTCAGACTTCATGGGAAAATGGGCCGTTCTAATGTTTATTAGAAAGACCCAGTCGAAGTCCAGTCCTAATGCTAACAGAAAATCTTTGGCAAAAGTTTAAAATGAGTTTTCAGAGATTTTCTCTATTTAGTCTGACTGAGTTTGAATTATTTAGCAAAAAAAATTTAAAAAAGAGGGCAAAAAGAAAAAAAAATCAGTTTTTTATTTAAGGATTACTGCTAAATGTTTTTTTATTCTACATTTCTGTTTTAGTCTACATATCTAAATAAAACAATAAACATATATATATACTTTACATTTTCTTGCAATATATGGCATAATTGCTGGTTTTGTTTTAGATAAAAGCAATTAGATGATTAGCTAAAAGGCATTTCTAGTCATACTGACTAGTGAATAAACACTGGGCACAGCAGATTTGTTGCTATGTTTTAGCTGTGATGAGGGCTGAGGCAGGAGCATGGTGAGTAAATGATTTTCATAACGACTCAGAAATCAGGACCAGACTGGAAATTGCAACAGTAGCCAGCAGACTACAGATGAGCTGACGATGAAGTACCTGAACCAAAGAGTATTTATAATGGGCAGTTTGATTACTGAATGCTGCCCAGGTGAGTAAGTGAACAAACGAGGAACAGCTGTGAAAGAATTTAGCTGAAATTCCTAGGGATCATGGCGTTTCTATGCATTTGAAACTCATGAATGAATTTGAAGAATTAGCATGGAGACTGCAACACACACACAGCTCAGATAAGTTTTATTGGCTACATGGAATATGCTTGATGCACATCAATGCTGCTAAATTATGCACACCCCTTCATTTTGAAGATGCCAGCTGCTTGAAAATAGATAATGTCATGTGGTTTCCTAGGATTAAACTGTGTAATGTATGCAACAAAATTCAAAATGAAACTGAAACATGTATGAAAAACATCATCATTGTCAGATTTTTCATGGACACATCTCATCAAAAACACCAACAGGTATCAACAAATCAAAATTGAAGTGCCTCAACCAGTATTAAGCCTTTTCTCACAATAAGTTGCAATGAAGAAAAACAAAACAAGTTTGTCATAATCAGTCAGTTTACTGCCTGCTTTGTGTGTCGCATGCTGCTGTTCATGGCAAGATGTCTCCATGAAAAATTATGTAATTATTAGAGATGACTCCAAATGCAAACTCATTTGTGTAAATTCTCAAAGATGATATAATAAGAAAACATGAAACATGAAAATTGAAAAAGATTATTATTGATTTTGTATTCAAGAGTCTAACATCAATCTGATTTCCCCTAAAATCTAAATTGTTTTACATAGCAAAAATGTGGGAGTTGTCAGGTTTGACTCATTGAGCAGGAAATTAAGATTTTTGTTCCCTAATTTATTTTGATTCATTAACTCAGATGAATATTTTTTATGTGCAGTGTTAACGTTCCTATAGAGCACATGTGTCAAACTCAAGGCCCACGGGCCACATGTGGCCCGCCATGTCATTTTATGTGGCCCCCGCAGCATTTTATAGGCCGACATTGACTTACAATAGGTTTGAGCACGAATTGACTACAAACTACATCTCCCACAATGCATTCCGATTGTTACCAGCTAACATTACGGCTTCTCGCCACTAGAGAGCAGCAGAGTCACCTCAAGCTGCTTATTGATTTTCCCAGCGAATAAAACTGAGACATCAACGAGCTAACATCAAAACGTCCAAGAAAAGAAAAATCAATTTACAAGTAAGACTGAATGAAGATTTGTGAGTTGGTGTCAGGGCAGCAGGTCGCGCTAGACGTTATCTTTACCGACAACAAAAAAAAAAAAAAAAATCAGTCTTGTACTATTTTTATCCATGAAATTACAATCATATTAACATCG
>NW_006800207.1:670540-671561 GCF_000485575.1 Poecilia formosa | reverse complement strand
ACCCCAATAACTTAATAAATTAAATTAAGCGACTTCAAATAAATTAGCATCACTTCACCTGCTGGGGTCTGAACGCACTTCCTCCTGTTTTTTTTTATTGTAAAATGTTGATTTTATTTTTTAACCATTTTTCATTGTAAAGTGTTGATTTTATTTTTGAACCATTTTTTAATTGTAAAGTGTTGATGTTATTTTTGTAACCTTATTTATTTTGAAGTGTTGATTTTATTTTTGAAACCTTTTTTATTGTGAAGTGTTGATTTTATTTTTGAACCCTTATTTATTGTGAAGTGTTGATTTTATTTTTGATCCCTTATTTATTGTGAAGTGTTGATTTTATTTTTGATCCCTTATTTATTTTGAAGTGTTGATTGTCTGAAAGACCTTAGACATGAATTGCCCCATGTGGGGTTTGAACCGATGACCTCAGCATTACCAGCACCGTGCTCTAACCTGCTGAGCTAACTCACCTACCTTACAAACTGTTGAGTTTCCATGGATTTAAGAAGAACTTACATGATCTTACCACAATGGAGATTTGATAAAAGTGCTTATATTCTAATGCAGGGGTGGCCAAGTCCAGTCCTCGAGAGCCACCATCCTGCAAGTTTCAGATGCATCCCTGCTTCAACACACCTGAATCAAATGACTGGCTCGTTATCAGGCCTCTGTAGAGCTGATCCCGGTCTGTTGGAGTAAGGATACTTCTAAAACTTGCAGGATGGTGGCTCTTGAGGACTGGACTTGGCCACCCCTGTTCTAATGGTTTTCAAAACAAGATACATAATATTTTATTTTCCAGAGATTTTGTATTTTGAAGTGTTGATATTATTTTTGAATCATTTTTAATTTTCAAGTGTTGATTGTATTTCAGAGATATTTTTTATTTAATGTCTTAATTTTATTTTTGAACCATTTTTTGTTGTGAAGTGTTGATTTTATTTTTGAACCCTTATTTGTTGTGAAGTGTTGATTTTATTTTTGAACCCTTATTTATTGTGAAGTGTTGATTTTATTTTTG
>NW_006800207.1:642862-669955 GCF_000485575.1 Poecilia formosa | reverse complement strand
CCACTGCATAGGCCGATGCTTGACTTAAAATAGGTCTTGCGCACGAATTGACTACAAACTACATCTGGTTTGTAATGCGCTTCCTAACCAGACGCTCCAAAGCGTCCGGTCCATAACTCTTCAACACGCTGTCAGCTCCCGGTCAGAAAGAGGCATTTAGTTCAGAGACCATGAGATGATATTCAGAAAGGATTTTTTTAATTAATTGATTTCAGTTGCCTCTGAGACTAAATCTTTGCGTAAAGTCTATAATGTCTGCCCATGTGACTTGTTTTTATTATTTGTTTGCTTACCTTTAATTTAAATATTGTAATTTTTAAACAGAGCAGTAATTTTACATCCATGGAAACTCAAATGTAATATTTAAAACTTCAATACATAAAATGAATTATTTAACAATATGAGATGGTGTTTAATTTATTTTTAACATTGTATTTTTATACATTTATGCTAGGGCTGCCCAAGTCTAGTTTTCCAGAGCTACCATCTGCAACTTTAGATGCATTCCTTCTCTAACACACCTGGACCATTGACTCATTATAAGCCTCTACAGACCTGAATGAGGGAAGTCAACCTTTTGTCTGGGGTGTTTTAGCAGGGATGCACTCCTGATTTGAACCGTCAATGTGGCCCGTTGAGGGTGGCCAATATGCTAAAGTGGCCCTCGGTGAAATTGAGTTTGACACCCCTGCTATAGAGGCACGTTTGTGTTTCTGTTTCTTGTGAAACTATAATCTAAAAGGGGCTGACGATCAGTTAACGGTGTGTTTGACATTAAATCAGAAACAATATCTTCACCATTTTCAGGCAAATTATGTATTTTTGAAAAGAAGAATCATGTGGACGATAATGATCTGATAATCAATGAATCATCAGTTTAATGAATGATACCTCATTAATGAGGAGTGATTCAGAATTAACTGTGAACCAGCAAGAGAAAAGCACACCATTAGCACCTACTCCCTTACTAATGATCCTTCTGTAGTATCAGGGAGAATCATGCTGAGAGGTTAGTGAATCGTTTTTGTTACACGTTTCTCAGGTAAGTTCTAGTTTTTATGGATGTGAATGTTAATCTATGGGCTACATATAATTTGTGGACAACTTTGGAACTGGAATATGTTACAAAACATGTCAATAAGATAGGGAAAAAGAATAACAAGTTTAATTTATATAATTGTGATAATATATTATCATTATGCAGAATAATATTGTACTAGCCATCCAGCCATGCATCCATCCTATTGACTACACTTTTAAGACAGTTTACCACTGGATTAAGTCGTTAAAATGTTTACTGGGCCAGACACAGACTGGATTACTTTCATATTTGTTTGTATGTCCTCAGAAACAGAAATGAACAACTCAGACTCAAGCTGGATTTCCATTAACCACAGAGTTGCAGAATTTGACATTTTGAAAATAAATTAACATAACAGAAACATGCCAATTTCGAATAAACTCTCCTTTTTTTGATAAAAAGTTTTTCCCCTGGGATGAAGAGGATTTTTTTTTTTTTTTGGCCGTATCAAAATTATTATTTTGCAAAACACCAAAGGATCAACCACCCGATGTTACAATTGGAGCAAACCATTAAGAAATAGTTGGAAGATCATTGCGCAGCATGTTCTTCAATGACTTATCGTGTAAATAAACTTATCCACATGTGATTTTAGTTGCGTTTGTTATTTAATGGAAACACCACAATTGCAAAATTGTGTTTCTTTCAACATTGGTGAAATATCAGTTTTTTTGCACACAGCTAATGACTGATGAGACCTGGCCACGCCCCAATAACCTTGCATGGACAAGCAGGTCGAGATGGTGGATGGATTTTTAACATTTGGAAAGCATAATTACACTTAACAAGAGTTAGCAAATATGTCCACTTGCAGGGAATTATTTTTTGACTCAATGAAAGTTGTTGCTCCACTTGCTCCATTTGTCATGCACATGTGGTGCTCATGAAAGTGATAAAGAGAAGCCTGAAGGTGCCACACCAAAACCAGATAGCAGACAGCTTCACTTTAAACCTTCGAGGCTCTTCAGCAGAAAATATGAAAGCTACAGCGTTATACTTTAATGTAGGTAACTGAGCGTGAAATGTGTTTAAGACAATGAATATTTGAAATTTTAGCCTTCTTCTATCTAACATATTCCTATAAACCTGCCTACATTCCTAAATATTAACGCTAGCTTACTTAAAGAAAGTCCTATGGGAGTCCTTACTGAGCTAATACTATTAAGTGGAATGAGTGTCCTGATATCTGCTATATGTGGGCTCTTAGCCCCATCAACATTATTAAGGTCTCACAGAGCCCTAATCACACTGAATGAGCTTGGGAAGAACTTTGATGATTGGCAAATCCATAAGCCTCCTGTCAGAGAGCAGCAGTCTTAACGCCACACATACAGCTGCGATCCGGATTTCTCGGCTGTGCCAGTGTGGGATTCTGTTCGAAGGGTGGGAAGGTTCTCCCGTAATGTGGGAGTACAGCAAATATATCAAGAGATGTATCAAGAGCTATAAAAGCATAAAGTGACACTTTGGTTGTCCGTGTAGAATCGCAGGCTGTATAGGAGGATGACAGTAACATCTGCACAGCGTGAATCTTTTCTAGGAACACTGGGGTTTACACACTAAAAGTCGAGGCCACACCAGTCCTGTCGCAAAAAGCTATGTATGTGTATATATATATATATATATATATATATATATATATATATATATATATATATATATATATATATATATATATGGTAATGGCGAACCAACCGGACATTGTGGTGGTGGATAAAGAACAGAGGAAAGCCGTTGTGGTGGATGTAGCAATACCAAGTGACCACAACATCAGGAAAAAGGAGCACGAGAAACTGGAGAAATACCAGGGCCTCAGAGAGGAACTGGAGAAGGCCTGGAAGGTGAAGACCACAGTGGTGCCTGTGGTCATCGGGGCCCTCGGGGCAGTCACCCCCAAACTGGAGCAGTGGCTCAAACAGATCCCAGGAACAACATCAGACATCTCAGTCCAGAAATGTGCAGTTCTAGGCACAGCCAAGATACTGGAGGAGAACCCTCAAGCTCCCAGGCCTCTGGTAGAGGACCCGAGCTCAGAGGATGAAAGAGACCACCCACGGAGGGTGAGAGGGGAATTTTTTTTTATAAATAAAACTATTGCACTTTTGGACCATACTTATAGTGTCCTTTGCTTAAAAAAACCTGAAAATATACCTGAACGGGAATTGGTGACCTACTAATATTGATCTGTGTACCTTTGACATTTGGAGCTCCACTAAAGTCCCATGAATAATTAAAAATGAAGCCAGGCCCTGGATCACATCTGTGTGACCTTTATGATCTGTCAGAATCACACATTAGCACTAGTCGCACCATAGTAAACTGGAAAAAGCAATACAGCCTATAAGATCCTCTAATGTTTTCAAAAATCATTTGAAAAAAACATTTTTTCAGGTTTAAACGTGTTTGAAATCTAATTGATTTTCTGTTTTATTACATCCTTATAATGTATTTATTAATTTCATATACGTCACCTTTAGTATTCATTGCTTCCTGATCAATAGTCACCTCTATTCATACATGCGATTAGCCAGTGAAATCGTTCTGATAATATTTTGTATTGATCAAATGCACAGGACAAATTGCTTGAAATCAATATGTTTCTATTATCTGCAGTGCTTGTAATCTTTATCTTCAAGGCTGAGGCTATCAGTAAATATCTCCCTCCAATCAGATAATCCAAGAGGGCAAAAGATACCTCAATATTGGTATCTTTTGCACTCATTAAGTCTTTCACCGTCGTACAGCTGCTTTTTGAACACTCACCATCTGTGCATTCTTTATGTTACCTATCCTGGAGTTGATGGCAGCAAGGCGTTTTGTCATAAAATCAATCGGTGGTTCAATTAAGTTAGTGTGCCAAGAAAGGATGCCTGCTTTTCTGCCCGCAAAGCAATAATGTTGAGATTATTTAACAACCCCTGAAGAAGTTCAACAGCAGGAGCGAGGGGACCTGTCAGATAATGTGGAGGTGATAAAATGACAAGGGCTCCGAGGCGCCTAATGTGCTGCCAACAAGTAAACATGTCATTCTTGAAAACGGCCTCTGGAAATTGTTACGAAGCCACAAAACTTACTTTAAAAGTTATGAGTGTAACACACAGCCTCCCCTCACCCTGCAATCTTATTGGCACCTCTGATAAAAATCTACAAAAAGCTTTTATTTGCAGTCACATAATCCCAGACTGATTCTTTATTTTTGTTAAATCCAATCAAATCATTAAAACAATTAAAACGGCTGTCTGTTTGGGACACGTAGAACACAAAGTCTTTTCAGCCCCACCATCACAAAAGCAAAGGTGGAGTTTGCTAGATGCTTCTGATTGTGTGCCTGATGAAAAACAGAGGATGAATATTTCCATTCAATTTCTCCTCCAAAGGCCCTGGAAGCCTGGTTAGAGTGAAAGGTTTCTAACAAATTACATACCAGGATATAGTCTGGTGATCTCTGCCAGATAAACTGAAAATAGCTCCTCACTGGGACTTTCAGAAGAATAAAATTACCAGAAAAAACTCCAAATCAACCCTAACCCTTCCATAGGCATAGCTGGCTCCAGACCTAAAGCTGCATGCCCCAATAATGTGCAATAAAACACAGGTTACCACATAGTTAGCAAAAGTGGATTGGTCAAGGTTTAAATAGCAGATGTGTAAATACATTGGCATCAGGGTTTTGGAAAAACAATTACCGTGAATCTCTGGTATCAGTTTAAGAATCCCTCTAAAATGCTTCTAACTGCCTATTTTAAAATTTCAAACACCAAATGTACATTAATATGCTGTAATTTTCTCACTGGAACCCATCTTAGCACTACTGCAGAAGCTCACATCTACACTTCCTCCTCTCCTTGAGGAGATGCATAGTGCTTGCTGAGCATCAAAATACGACTGTGCATCGAGTGTAAATTTAAAGGTTAGCAGCAAAATTGCAAATGGCAATGGATGGATGAAATACAAACTATAACAGCCTTGAAATTAGAGAAAATACTAACAGATTTTATAATCCTTTCAAGAGGTGCAATAACCCAAAAACCCTGTACTTTAAAGAAACTACAGTCCGAAAATAAATTAAATATGCATATACATTTGATAAATGTACCTTTTTGACTTTCGTGTAAAACTCAAAGTTCTGAGAAATATAGATGTGCAGCTGAAGAGCATTTGTGTGTAGAAATTACTAATCAGATAGCTTTGTAAGTTAATAAGCAGCTCTTAGAGGCAGCTTAAATATTATCTTATCTGGTTGAGAAAAACCACCCATTCATCATTTACACCTCTTTGTCCTTGCAGGGTTGTGAGGGGCTGGTATCTCCAGCAGTCATTTGGCAATCTATTACAGGCAACACAGAGACACACAGCCATGTACACACATGTCTAAGGGACATTTAGTGTAGTTGATTAATCTAACATTCAAGATGTTGAACAGTGAGAATAAGCTGGAGTACCCAAAAAGAACTTAAACGCTCCAAACAGGAAAGATCCTAAACTGGGTCTACCTGGCACTTACTACCAACTGTGCCACCATGCAACACAGAAGAAAAAATAATATTTTGAAAAATAGAGGATTAATAGTTATCTGAATACCCAAAAGGGATATCTGCAATGTTAATCTGTGTCTTATAGTAGTACCAAATGTAAGTAATAAAATAATTACAATACATGTTTGCTCAGTTTACGTAGAGCACCTTGAACTGTTCCCCATTTTGCCATATTACAGCAGCAAACCTGATTTTACTTAAAGTTGATCTATTATGTTAACTTGAACAAGTCAGGATCAGTCTATGGACTATACAAAACATTTTCATAATTTTTTTTTTTTTTTTTGCAGAAAATCAGTCCTAGACAATTTTATCTCCTTCCAGAACTGTTTTAGGTCTTCCTGTCAATTTAAATCCAAATAACCTGCTGCTGGCCACGCCCTGCGACTCAACGTTTATACTTGCATATGAAAATGGCTGCAAACAGATGCACAATTATTCATTGGTGCGTCTTTGAAAAGTCGAAGTGGAGCCTTCTGCACAACCAACAAGAATTCAGCAATTGGTTTCTGGATGGTAAGTCTCCAACAAAACTCTGTACAGCGCATAAAACAGTAAAACCAGCTGACCAAACATCATGGTGATCTGCTTCGGTTGGGTTTAGCTGGGATTACTAGGCCACAGCACAGTGCCCTTCAAATGTAACTTAACAATCGGGAGATTTTTGAAACAGCTCATTTTCCAGACACCAAAAAACATTAACTTATTGTCAAAAAGCAGTTGGTGTCTTTAAAGCATTATGGCTGTTTTCAGAAGCAGTTGAAAGCCAAATAGAAGTATAAAACCATGCAAAATGTCAACTTTCCATTTTCTAGCCATCAATCAAAAGTCTATTTGTGTATAAGTGGTTATAGACAATGGTAGACAATGGATGAATAGATTGATGGACCTAAAGTATGAAAAAGAACAAAGCCGATTCTTACACTTGTAGCATACTGGATGTCCCTCCATATGTTCGTCTCCCTCGACAGGTCCGACATCTCGAACAAATTCTCCAGCACCACTTCCCCGATCATATCATGCCGGGAAAATCGGTCAAAGTCAAAGACGCTCATGTGTAGCTTCCTGACGGGCAGCTCGTCATAAGGCACAGGAAACTGGAAGCTTTCGCTGAACGTGGGATTGAGCGTCTTCCGGTGGACGCGCGTCTGGAACTTCTTGCGGTCAGGCAGCAGGTAGACCTTCACATAAGGGTCAGAGGTGCCACACAAGTCCTTGGCAGGTAGGTCAACGGCCCTGAGAATATTGACAAGCAACGCCTCATTTTCGTAGTCATACTTGAGCGAGAAGTTAATCCTGCCACAGTTTTTTTCGCCGCCATTCTTGGACGATTCCTCTGACTCCGAGCCCTTCTGCTGGTAGAGCTCTGGCTGGATGCGACCCAGGCTGGTTGGCTTTTCTTCCCTGTCCACCACGTAGTCGTTTCCCAGATCTAAGCTGCCCACCTGCATCTGCCTGGGGAGGTGTCTTTTGAATGAATTGTGCCTGAAGAGACAGAAATGATTAGATGGCGTTTGTGTTAAACAGCTGCAGTGAGAATGCAGGGAATAACTGTGGGATTTGTTTAATTAACAGGCACAGACCCACTCTTGTTGACAAAGGGCAGAGGATTTTTTCACTCTTAGCAACAGACTCTAACAATCCTGCCGGCACATGTATCTCTGATAAAAAGAAAATCTAAATATGCCTAGCAATTACACACAACATAACCATGGTTCTTGACTTTAATCACATACAGAAAAGATTTTAATGTACTTTTTCTACCAAGATGTTATGGTTGTTAGGTAAGACGCTCTATTCAAATTTCTTGTGTTGGTTTCGCCTTTATTTAAAGCTTAAAGGTTTGAAACACAGTGCTGGTCAGAAGCTCCTTCACTGACATGAACGTAACATTTGCGTTGGGCTTTTTATATGCATTTGAATTCTTCTGTTTTTGGTGTGGTATACAACAAATAAGTTTAATGAATAATAAAATTCAGATCCAATCAGGCTCAAAATTATCAATACAGCTTCGAATATATACATACACGCCCACTGATATTATGTTGCATGTCTTTATCAAATATTTTTTATGGATATTAAGTTAATAGAAATAACTCTGGCTTGATATTTGACCATGCTCATCAAAAATAAAAGAGCTTATTTAAAGTGGTTGGTTTCCTGGGAGGTTGAAGTTGTGACCATTTCAGAAGCTTAATGTTAGCCTGCTTCTAAAAGTCTGTTTGAGATCATTGATGTGTTGGAACGTCCAACTGTGTTGAAAGCTTTGACTCATCTCACCCAAAGTGTCAGCCTCAGCTGAAAGGAAATTGGTTGGGATGTTGAAGAGCAACCTGGGAACCACCAAAGCTCAACCCTATCGTAAACTGGAAGATGCTGGAACTGTCCGCAGTGAGATGAGCTTAACTTCTACAAGAAAAGGAAGTTAAGCTCTTTAACTGCAAGGTGGACCAAAGTTGGACTTTCTAGAGCTTGATTAAAGCAGATTAAACAGAGCAGGTGTGAATGAGCCCTGTTCGTCTTTTTATGTATTTTAAAGTCTTTTTGAGAGATGGCTATCCCATTTCCAATCAGAAACAAACTTCTTCAATGAATGAAACATAATTGTGTTTGTGTTAAACAGATCATAAACAGTTTAGACAGTTCATAATATATTGATATTTGTCATGTGAAACCATTTGGAAGAATAGTGTAACTGTCTGGTGGAATTTTATGTATTTTGTTTTTAAAAGCATAGCTTTAATTTTGATTATTCACCACAATATCAAAACTCCTGAAGCAATGAGTCAGGCTGTGGCCAAGCTCAGTAGTTAAATGTCTGTGTCATGTCCTATCTGTGCTCCGGGTAAGTTGAAAGTCGTGGATTACTAACTGAATTAACTGATGATGATGAAACAAAAAAAGTAAAGTGTGAATTAAATGAAAATGTGTTACCAACATATAATAGAATTTGTTCAATTTGTCCAATCATTGTAACGACAAAGATTTTATTAGAAACTGTTATTTTTAACACAATTCATGAAAATGCTCAAAAATTAAGGGTGAGATTTCTTTTTTTTTTTCTTTTTTCTTTTTTTTTTTACATTTTTCAGTATGATGTTATGCGGCTTTAATAAAGGTTAAATTTATTTCAAGGATTTTGACACATATTCACCCAGGGTGCTAATAAGTGTGGAAGGTGCAATAAAACAGGCTTAAAAAAAACTGATATTGGCTTCTTAGTCTGCTCCAAATATGCTGCAAAGTGCTTCTGGTGCAGCATATGTTTGTGTACTCTGTTTCATTAATTAGTTTGAGGACTCATATCAGCTTTATGAGAATGACCCACAGAGAGTTGCGGCTGAATTATGTTCGACAACCACAATGTATATTAAGTTAATCTCTGCAGAACCAACTTGCTTTGAAAATGTAATTCTCTCATATTAGTTATACGGCGACTGTTCCGTGAAAATGTGCTGCAGCTTGAGGTTGCTTCTAATTTGCATTATTTATATTTACTAACTCTGCAAAAACATAAAATCTTACCAAGTACTTTGGTCTTGTTTCTAGAGAAAATATAGTTGTACACTTAACATAAGACAAAGTACAGTAATTTTTCAGTAAGATGTACAAGCTTGTTTTAAGTAAATAATTCCTTACTATGATCTCTTGATGAAAAAGTCCTAGTTCCGTTGGCAGATCATTTCAGTATGAAAATACATTTTTCCATGCTATAAATTAACTAATCTGCCAAAGGAGCTTGTACTTTTTCATCAATATTGAAATATTCTCTCTCTCTTCTCTCCTATAGCTTGCTGAAAAGTTGCTTGTAAAATTATTTTGCTTGTTTCAAGAGTAAAAATAAATTAAGACTAGACACTAGACCAAAAATATGTAAGATTTTGTGTTTTTGTAGTGAATGGAACGTCTACAATTCATGTTGTAAAAAGTCTGCATTGCAAAAACATAAAACCGTACTATGTACTTTTAGTCTGGTTTCTTGTGCAAATATCTTAGTACACCTGAAATAACATAAAACTAACTTACAAGTAACTTTTCATCAAGAAATATGAGCTTGTTGTAAGTTAATAATACTTTAATATTGAGGAAAAAGCACTAGTTGTCAGTGAAATAAACAAACAGTGGAACAATATTTTTAGTCTAGTTCTAGTTCCACTGGCAGATTATTTTACTTAGAAATAGTACTTTTTCATCAGTATTAAGTAATTATTGAGTTAAAACAAGCTTTGCTGAAAAGTTAGCTTTGTCTTGTTCAAAGTGTACTAAGATATTTGCTCTATAAACTAGACCAAAAATACTTGATAAGATTTTGTGTTTTTGCAGTGTGCATTCACAGCCAGCATGCAACCCTAGACATATTTTTATATGAACAAACCATACCTGACAGTTTTATATGCAGCGAGGTCTGCATTTGCATGCGTGTGTGTGTGACACTAACCGTGTGGAGGAGGCCGGCTCAGTGGTTTGCCTCTGCATGCGCTGTGTGCGGCGCAGGAAGTGCTCCCTCATGGAGAGCTGCACATCGGCGGGGATGTCGGGGGAAGTATGGCTTATCTTCACGGCCGCCTCCAGGAAGCCCATCGAACCCACGGGGTCTTTCACCTTCTCTGTCGCCATGGTGATCGCTTGCTGCTGGGGACTGGCCAGCGGGAGGGGTGGCTGGAGCGGGCAGTGCTGCGGGCCACAGGCCGGGCTGAGAGACGGGCTTGGGAACTGGGCCTTGCTCCGCCAAGGCACCCAGCAGAGCTTCCAGGAGACAAACGTGAGAAGGCCCAGCAGAACGAGGCCGCAAACAAGAAACACAGCGAGCACAAGGCCAAAAGTAGCGTCTGGTGGTGAGCCGCAGGGACCAGAAGCAGAGGATCACACAATATGGACAAACAGATGGTGATTACAAGGGTGAGAGAGGACACACACAGAGAGAAAGAAAGAGACTATTAGAACATGGTTTCTGATACAGTCTGCTGCTGCATCAGTGGTTTCTATATAACACCGAGAGCATTGTGTAAGTACAGTGTGCGACGTGCTTCATAAATATTTAAAACAAACCACCATTAGTCAGTTCAGCCAAGGGATACGCAAAGTAAACATAATTTAAATCCAAGCGTAGCTGGCTCCTAGTTTCCACCATGTTATTGGCTGTGAATATGTTATTCCAAATGTGGCAAATTATTAATAAAAACAAACAAATTCAGCATTTGCATTAAAACAACCAAAGCCACAAGGATACCAGAAATATCTCTGGTATTTTTAGCAATCAGGCACAAACAAAATGAATGCACAGTCAAGCCCGTTTATTTTCTTCTCTATGAAAATCCTTTATATGAGCAACACACACAGAGCTGGACATTCACCAAGAAGGCTGTCAAGCACCCTGCAGGGATTCGCAACGAGCTAAGGACAAAATCCACAGGGAAGTGTACTGAGTCTACAAGTGCAGCCTTTTTCCCTTTAAATAAATATTACACTCAGCACCTGTGGCTTAGAGCGTCTTCTCCTGCTCTTCACAGGGGATTTAGACTCTGCTGTCAAAAATTTGCTTCAGTGTTCCGTTTTGATTGTTCAGTTGCATCTACAATTACATGCAGAGGAGAGTTTTAGTGGCCACTCAGAGGATGCTTGAGCTCCTCTTCTTCACAGAATGCACCAGGGAAAGAGCAAAAGGCTCCATAAAGGCATGTGGGAATGGCTTTGACTCGACCTTTTCTCACCAAAACTCAAATATGAGCACTGACATGAGCAGAAACCTGCTGCTGGTGTTCTTCCAGGTTACATCATGAGCTTAGTTTACAACAGTGCAGGATAGGTCTTGGCTAGAATTACATAAATAGCGGAAATAGAGGATAATTTTGCCATTATTGGAAGAATAAACCAATACACACAAATATTTCTGCAGATTTATATCATAGTTTTAAGATAATTAAACAAAAAACAATTATTACTCATGCTAGAATGAAACAGGACTTTGAAATTGAGTCAAAGCATACTTTTTTTAAGCTTCTTTAATTATTACTAATTCCTGTTCCTTTAAATTTAAAATTTTTACAACTATACCTGATTTTTATATTTCGCTTATTAGTACCAGTATCACTCATTTCCATTCCTTAGTTTCCTCATGTCACTAAAAAGCTTAAAACCCAAAATTAGGGTTAGAAAATAACAAGTTAGAAAATAACTTGTTTAATTTTGGTCACGTTTATTGCGCAATCTAGCTCACAATTAAGATTATTTACCGAGCTTATCAGCCAAATTACATGTAGCCTGTCCATTGCCCACGTTCGCTTCCCTGAACGACATGTAGTTGTAACTCTGACCACTAGATAAAATAGTATCCTCAGAACGATTGGCGGCTGCACAGTGGCGCAGTTGGTAGAACTGTTGCCTTGCAGCAAGAAGGTTCTGGGTTCGATTCCCGACCCCGGTCTTTCTGCATGGAGTTTGCATGTTCTCCCTGTGCATGCGTGGGTTTTCTCCGGGTACTCCGTTTTCCTCCCACAGTCCAAAAACATGACTAGGTGTGAGTGTGTGTATGCGTGGTTGTTTGTCTCTGTGTTGCCCTGCGACAGACTGGCAACCTGTCCAGGGTGTACCCCACCTCTCGCCCGGTACGATAGCTGGAGATAGGCACCAGCAACCCTCCCGACCCCACTGAGGGACAAGGGTGTAAAGAAAATGGATGGATGGAGAACGATTGGCATGCGTTTCAACCAACATTTGTGGTGTTCATGTGCTATATTCACAACAAAACGCGTATGAGGCTAATTAGCATCATTCGTCCTTAAGGGGCTGAACTGCAGGAAGAGCATGACGGAATAGGTTTGTTGAAACAATCAAACCTCAATACACCTTGATACGAGTAACTGCCCCATGCATTTAAAGATTACGCTGGTGATCAAAAGACAATTGTAGAAAATGATAAGCCAAATATGGTGCTCCACGTAAATAAATTGTCTGCACTGTTATCTTGTACAACAATTTAGAATACAAGTAATATATTTAATATATTTTGGAAGAGATGTGGTAAACGTAAAGAACTGGGCAACAGCTCTGGTTTGGCACTGGAACCACCTTGTTAGGAAATCCCAAAATAAATTATAATCTATAGGTTTCCTTAGACTGACATTTGCTTTGTAGCATTGGATAGATTTGCAATGTTTGTATTTGGCCGGATGTTAAAAATGAATACTGACTGAAATGAATAGACTGAATGTAACTTGATTTAGATTAGCTTTTTTTAAATGCCTCACCTAAATAAAATTAATTTAAATTAAACTGAATTCAAATGGATAAGTGAAAATTTTCCTAGATGAGGAGCAGATCTCGTAAATACATAAATCTATAACATTCATCCTGAAACTATTACATAAAGGTAGTGGAAGTAGAGCTTTATTTCCCTCTGATTATCCAGTGAAACTCATGAGAGTAAAAATACTAAAGAACATAATTTTGATTAATTTAAAAAGGGAACTCATTTAATATGTCAATGGGCTACTTTTTAAGCTTCCTATCACAATGTGCCCAAATTTATGGGATTCATTACAAGGAACTTGAACTAATTGGAAAGTCCTTTAAGGAAACTTTTTGGCTTAGCCATGCAACGGACTGGATTTCGAGTCTCAGGGATTTATCCCTGAGGAGGATTTCTCAGCTGTCCGCGGCCCTGGCCTCCACGTCATGTGAAATTTCACACGGCTCTCCACAGAGCTTCATCCGGACTGGACTGTCGCTTGCAGTCTTCATCCTTGGTCACAGCAAATCGAAGCTGATCTCAGACTGTGCTCTCAGACACGCTGCCATACGTCTCAGTCTTTCACTACAAAAATGTGTTGACGGGATGGGAATTCAAGTTGAGCATGTAATTCTTTCTAGTTTTAATGGGTTTCCACTGCAGGGACATCTCTGACATTGAACGGTGTACAACAGACACAAACAGAAAAACAGCCCAAGCCTGATTTATGGTAAGGCGTTCTGAACTTCAGTCATGCTGGATTCATTAATGCATTTTGTCACACCTGCTGTGCTTCATGCTTACATTTGAAACGTTTGCACTTCTTCAAGCTGACATGATCAAAGCATTGTAAATTTGCTGTTAACTTTAGAAGCCCCTGCTTGCACAGGATGTACAAACAGCCTTGACTTGATTATTGTGTTACAGAACAAACACAGCGATTTTCATGCATGTTTGCTGTGATTGCCCAGATTCATGGAAATGCAGCCGTGCGTCAGACACAGTGGCATTCCAGGTCCCATTGTATGAGAATGAATCATTTGAGTATGTTCACATTTGAATGCATCTGAGCCTGAACTTTGATGCTGCAGCTCGAGAGCTGACAGTGATAATAACAGTCTTTTCACTGGTCCCTCTCCTCTCACGCAATAACTCGGGCTGAACCTCACAGTGTGAAAATAACTGGCACCAAAAAACATGACTGTGTGAGCAGACTCCCAGACATGTGATCTTAATACGCTTGTGATTGTTTACCAGGCACATTGACCTTGACATATTCATATTTGAATGAGCAGCTTCCAGAAGATGAAAAGACTGTTTGTATCATTGTCTTTTTGCTGATAGCAACACAATTTCTCATGAAAAATAAAAAAGGCAGATAAAATAAAATGTCAAGGATTTTTTTCATCGCATTTTGTCGCATTACAACCACAAACCTCAATATGATTTAGTCACATTTTATGTGGCAAAATAAAGAAGCTGATAATTGTGAATTTAACTGAAAAGAATAAATAGTTTCAACATAATTTCTATGAACAAAAACCTGAAGTATGGCATGCTTTTGTATTCAGTCTATCCTACTCTAATACAATTAACTCTAGTAAAACCAACAGCATCATGAACACCAAGAAAAAGAGCAGGAAAGACAGACTGATTGCACATAGAATGAGTAAAATAAGTATCGAACAATACATGTGACTACAGTTCCACCATACAAGGGCTGTCTTGAATCTGTTATGACCAACACATACGTTTGTACAAAGTATTAAATAAATATCAGTAAGTGTGTTCAATTCTTTTCCTCCTGTGCCACTTCACATTATTACACATAAGTTAGTTTCTTTAATTATTTGTTTTGGTTTCTTTCTGTGTACGGAGTACATGGAATGTTACCAACACCTGGTGAAAATTTTATGTCATTGGCCCCCTTGGAAATATGTTTACTAAGAAAAACTGTGATGTGTTCAATACTTATTTTACCCACAAGAACATAAAACACAAAAAATATGATGTATCATTCTTCAGTGTGCACTACTTTGTGTTGATTTATGTTATGCAAGCTGAATAAAATACATTTTGTGGTTGTATTGTGAAAAAACATGAATCGATTCAAAGGGTACAAATACTTTTGCCAAGCACCATTGTCAAAACTGAAAGCAATCATTTGCTGGTTGCTTCAGACAAACCATGCCCATCCTGTTGGGGAATCAGAACTCCCCAACAGAACCAGATTTGCTCCAGCTGGACGACACACCTTCCAAACCGGCCCACTAAAGCTGGCTGGACACATGCATGTCCTCCCATAGAGTGAAAAAAACATCCCAGATTGAGGAAACATCTGCAAGGCACCATCTCACATGCAAGAAAGCTGTTGCCAGAAACCCTGAGGTAGATCTGCTTGCCACAAAAAAACAATTCTGCTGCCTATCACACAAAAAATGTAGAATTGTAGAAGGTGTAGACTCCAGTTTGATGGATAAATGTGTTGTTTTCTTTGCTACGTGATGAAGTCAAGGCCTTTTTTGTAGTTTTCCGAACAAATCATTATCAGGTGCAGAGTGCTGATTGGCCACCATGACCTGCTGATGGAAATAGTAGCAACTTCACAGCATACTCCAATACAATCTATTTTCTGAAGTCATTTGAGACTCACAGGCAATGATAAAAATTCTGCATTTCTCATTTGTGCTCACAGATGACTGAATGATGATGTTTATTAACTGTGCGTATTTAGAGGATATCTTTCTCCCAGCTGACCAGAGGTAAGCTCATTAGCACACAGTCATTATGGTCATCCTGAAAGATATTCAGATATTCACAAACACATTTATTGGAATAAAACCTAAAATCCTGTTCACAAGTGTGTCTCATTGGATTACCCACCCTCACAGGGAAATTTTAAGTCTCAGTCACCACAGCTTAACACGTGCTGTGATGATGAACCACTGATCTCTTGCCAGATTGGAGTTTTTCCATCACACCCAGAAGAGAAAACGCCTGCTCCTCTCTTTAGCTTGCCATCAGCTCTTCAACATCTGCCGGTTGCTGTGCAAACGTTGGCCCTAAACTCTGCAGCTGTTCTTTCTCCAAAACCCTGATATTTAGAGAAAAAAGGTGGTGCAACATATTTAGTTGCTCCAGGTAAAGCTTCATAAAAAGAAATGCAGTATGTTGATGATGAACAAAACAAAAAAGAAGAGTGTGATCTGCAAAGTGTGCTTGGCCCACCAAAAAACACCAAATTCATTATTCAGAGAATGTTTAAGTCCCCAACCATCTCATGAACTTCAATCAATAGAGTAAATAGTAAATAGATGTTGAGGGAGTTCAACTCAGAAAAAAGTAGAAAAAACAAATGATAAACATTTGGAAAACAGGGGTTCTGCATGGTGTAAAGGATATACAGAGGCCAGTCCTTACCCTCCTCCTCTCTCCACCAATTTCCTGTTTGGTAACTGTCAATAAAGGGTTTAATGCCAAAAATGTTTGGAAAATTAAGCACTTAAGCTCCTGGTTTGCTTTCAGTAATTATTAGAACCACCTGTTACCCAGCTGGACCTGGTTTCTTGTTCTACATGGTTTGACTTCATGCTTTTCTAGTTTATCTTAAATTTCTCCCCACACGTCTGGTTCTAGTTTCGATTTTCCGTCATTCCTTGTCAGACCTTCTTTCTAGTTCCTTGTGGTTGCTTCTGGTTGTTGTCTGTGCATCATGTTTCGTTTTTTTTTTTGGAAATTCTGCCTTGGGTGTGCTTCAGTTTTGATAAATAACATATCTCCTTCCTCTCAGACCTTACCTGCATTGTGTAACTTTCTTTTATGTCAAGTACTTTCCAATGCCTTTCTGGAAAGTACTTAATATTTAAGCAATGTGAGGTTGGAACCCAATTGGACCTTTATGTTTAGTTGTAATCCTGCTGAAAAATGCATATTGAAGAAGTTGCCACTTCTAAAGCTGACAAACGGAGAAAAAGTAGAAGAAATTCTAGACACTTTTTACATCACGCATTCCTCTCAGTAATTACAGCAGCTAAATCCTATCAGAAAAGGTGTAATGAGGTTAATGACATGATGCCTATCTTTGTGTATACATTACATTAAGTATTTTCTGCTGTCATAAATGTAAAACATAGAGGCGATAGAGTTGAAATGCTGCTAATTTCTTCATCCTTTTCACCTTCTTCCTGTGTTGAGGAGAGAAGATGAACTAAATGCAGATAGCTAATGATGCAGTGAGTCACAGAGCGGGTGAGAGTGCTGGAGAAACGGAGCATGGTTGAAAAAGCCATTGTTCTTCCTCTCTAGACAGATAGGTAATGAAGCAGAGCCGTGTGAACATATTAGTACCTCCGGACCAAATCTCCCCCGACAGCGCAAGCCTACACCGACCTCAGGGTTTAGCACTCTATTAATGATTACACCCATGCCATGGTGGAGTGGTTTATCTCAATCCTACAGTCAATCAAAAAGAAGAACCTTCAAACCGTCACCAAGGATTTATCAGTGTCACTATAAAGCTTCCCAGCTTGGTTCTAGGTTGCATGGAATGGGAGTGGAGGATTAGGGAAGTACTACAAGCGTATTAGTGCCATTGTAGATAAAAACACAAAAAAATTATTGGTGAGGGAGGAAAAATATTCAACAATAAAGATTCTTAGCCACACTAAGAAAATTTTAAAAGTAAATTATGAGAATGCAGTCAAGATACTACAATTTTATTCTCATACAACTTTATTCTTGTAATATAAGTTAATTATCATAATACTATGGCTTTATTTCTGTATTATAGCTATTTTATCATATGAGTATATTCTCATAATATTGTGACTTTATTCTCATAATTATTATTATTATTTTTAATCTTTTCTTAGTTTGGCCCTAATACTCCGTTGCAAAAATTGTGCCAAAAAAACTCAGAAAGTTCTAGACTAATTCAACATATTTCCAAGTAAAAATGTGGATATTATGCAACGTCAAAAAGTCAAAAAACTTACAAAAAAGGTACATGTTCCATAATCACAAGCATGAATTTATAATATTAACTTAGAATATTCTGAAATTATGAAATCAAAAAGTTGTCAGAAAAATGTTTACTGACGTTATGAAGTAAAACATTTGCGACAAAAAAAGACAGAAGTCCCCTGAGCTTTAAGTGATAAATTTAAGGGGCTCTATTGGTTGAACAGGTTATAAGTCTATAGGTCTTTCACCCTGGGTCCGAACAGAACACTGGTTTAACAATTGTACAATACCTGCTTGAAAAGCAAAGGAGTTCTGCTCGGGTTGCTAGGTGACTCAGCTGTGGTTGCTAGGTAACGGGGCAGTGCCTCGCAGTTGTGACATAATAATCGGGAGGTTTTTGAAACAGTTTGTTTCCAGACACCAAAAAAACATTAACTTATTGGCAGAAAAGAAAAACAGCGTTTTCTAATACTTGGATTATTTTTAGAAGCTGTAGTGCTACGAAGGTTTCCACTGTGTGTATTAATGCACATTAAATTACATCTGGTGTTTGAATTATTAAAACAGGTTTTCAGTTATCATAGCCACTGGATTACCATTTGAGTTTTTAGAGGGGGTCTCGAGTATATGTGGATTTCAGTTATTTTTATTTGCGTTGTATTGGAAAAAAAAAAAAAAAACGAGAAAACATTTTATTTAAACTATCTGTGGATTATTACCATAATCCATTATCATATTTAAATGACAAGGGAATCAATGTAATATGCAATGTTTAAGTATGTGGCAACAAAATAATTTGTTTATAGGTAACTAACTGAGACAGGAGGCAGACAAAATGACAGCGACTGCAACTGGATCCAGAGCTGCTTCCCTTGTACAGCCCTTTGAGTCAAAGAGCTTCATAAATAAATGCATTATTATGAAATATATCCAGAACAGCGCTGGTGACCTGTGGCAGGCAACTTGTGGCCACACATTGCTCAGGTTTCATCCAGAGGCAGAATTTCTGAATCTTATCAGGCATTTCTGATGACACGAACATTTAATTAAGATTTGTTTTGAAGTCTGAGTGAAAACTACATCCTTTGCTTTTTAAAAAAAATCATGTTCTTTCAGATCTCACCTGGTTTCCATAGTAACATAGTCATTATAGCCAGGGAGTGTTCACTCTATTTGCTGTGATGAATTGAATTGTCTGTGGCAGGAATATTCCATCCCATTATAGATAACGCTCAGATAATAGAAACACACAAAGAGTGAGGTTTTTTTTTTTTTTTACACATTTTGATTAGGACTCAAATTAGGTTCTGGTCAATAATCTCAAATGTGGTAAATAAACTAATCAGTCATTGCAATTGGAAACATTTCTGTGTATTGACCTCATTTTTTAAAAAAATTTTCAGTTAACCTTTGCAGCACCTATAGTTAAAAAGGTCATATTGGTGTAAATAATTGCTTAAGGTGGACAATTAGGGTGAACTTTGCTGTAAATGGCAGGCAGCAGTAATGACATTATGTAATGAGTCCACTATTAAAACAGACCACAGCTTTCACTGTAAAGAAAAATGTCTTGTTGATCCCAAAAAAGTAAAACAAGATTCATTGCAGTTTTACAGTAGTTGCTGGTTACCACAAAAATAATTCACATTAACAAAAACGGTCCTCAATGACTGACACAACTGAAATTATGACATAGAACATACATAGATACATAAAGAAAAGCACAATATAAAAGCTCCCAACAGTCCTACGGGCCAAAATGTTATGTTCAAGTCCAGATATTCATTGTCTCTATGCAGTCCATTAAGCAGCCATTATAAAGTATTGACTGGGTTTTCAAAACTATGGAGTTGACGGATAATGCAGCTGACTATTCAAAGGGAGGCCATGTCATTTGCACACCGCAGCACACAAAGAAACACCCTGGATTATGTCTTTGTGGAATGTGGACAACGGTGCTCTCTGGTGGGACCAGGCTCCAACGTAGTTTAGTTGCAGTAAAGATGAATGAGCATAAAACCTTTCAACAAATGTTTCGAATGGCTGTGAAAATTGAAAACCATAAAAGCTAATCAAAATTCTGGTTTTAAAACAAAAACAAGACCCATAAAGTCTGAAGCAAAAGCATGAAGGGTTTGACTGTAATATCAGTTCTCATGTTAAGAAAATCAAATTCATGTGGAGTGGAGATGGTTCTAATGGCTGCCATTTTCAGAGAAGCTTACAATGACTTAAGAAGAGTCCACCTTACAAAACCTGCATGTATCAGATTTTTGCCACTTATGCATGTTAACTTACACCTCTGCAAATGAAGCATTTTACAAACATACTTATGTCAGAGCTGTAAGTTGTGGCTTTGCTGTTTTCCCAAAGGTCTTCAATAATACACCCTAATCTTGATGTTGTTACTTCAGCTGTTTTTGGATTTCTCTGTATCTGTCTTTTTTTTTCCTTTCCAGAGCAATCATCAAATCCCATAATCCTTCAGATCCCTAAATCCCTCACCACCACCACCACATGCAAAGAGGGGTTTAGAGCCCAGCAAATCAGCCTGAGGTGAGACTGGGAATCTGCAAGTGGAGGGGAAAATCATACTCCCACACTTCTAATAAGGTGATAATATATATTACATCTCAATTTCTGAAGGCATTTATTGAAATAACCTTATTTCTATTACTTACTGAAAAGCCATTAGGTGAAAAATCTTAGAAATAAAAAGGTTTCAATTTCAAATGCAACATTGCTGACATAAAATATCTGGAGGATGCACCGTCAGTCCAAATTGAAACTGTGAACTTGTTTTATTACATTTTTTTTTCCAGCTCAATCTCCATCTGGCTTCAACCTGGAGTCCCAA
This sequence comes from Poecilia formosa, assembly GCF_000485575.1. Lineage (NCBI taxonomy): Eukaryota > Metazoa > Chordata > Actinopteri > Cyprinodontiformes > Poeciliidae > Poecilia > Poecilia formosa. The sequence continues at coordinate 649,292 of NW_006800207.1, read as the reverse complement.
GATATCCTGTAAGACTGCTGTTCAAATAGTTTAGCCTTGTCTTTTTGAGCAGCTGGTGCGTTTTCTGTCTGAGTTTTGCCAAAATATGCCACAGAGATGTCTTGTCCAGAAAGCTGTGACTGTGAAGATGTTCAAACTTGGCTCCAGAGTTAAAGGATGCATGCAGACAGACAGATTCTGTCCCTGGAATGCAAAACATCAAACCATTCCAAGGTTAGTTTTTTTTAGAACATTTCTGTTTTCTCTCTGTTTCAAGCTGGGTGCATTTTAGTATTTGGTTAATTTAAAGAAAAGCTTCCACTATTATTGTTGTATAAACGAGCAGATAATTTACATCTATCTGATTTTCTTGACTAATTAAATGGTAAATAAAATGTAGGGAGATGTCCATATAACCCTTATTGCTTAGTTTCAAATGGAAAACTGTTTGGTTTAGGAAAAAACACCCATAGATATCAAAACATAATTGTAGGCACCTGTGCAAAACAAGACATGCAATTTAAAAAAAAATCTCAGGAAGCAAAGAGCAAGAATTGAAACTTTTAAACAACCACTCCTGGCAGTTTTCTTTTTGGAAATTCATTGCTGAACAACACATCAGCATTGAAAAGGCCAAAAGTTTGCAATTCAACAATTGGACAAATTAAGTGGGGATTTGGTATTTCTCTTCTTTAAGGTCCCCAAGTGAGAACTTCTCACTGTGTCTCTAACTTTCACACCTCAGGGTTGATTTATTCACACTTCAGAATTAGACTCTTTATAAAAAAGCAAGACCACCGCTGAGACCTAATCTATCTTCTTATCTATGTTAACCTGTCTCCTTAGCTGGTTTCTATGGTCTTTAGCTAAAAAGGAGATATATCCTTTTTGTTTCAGAAAAGGATATATCTATTTTCTAAAACAATTTTTGTTAATTTAAAATTTTAATAAGGGCAAGAAAAGTTGGTTTGGGAACTTCGTAACTATGGAAAATAAACTATAGCTACCTTGGATTGCAGTGTTTAAAAAAAATGAAGATATATGACAAAATATATACTAATAACCTGTAATGAGGAAACCATTATGTTGAACTTCAATGATTTTATTATTCTGTTAAAATGCATGTATTTGTGTAACAGGTGTTCTTAAAATGTGTGTTACTTTTGCTTTAAATAGTGCATTTGTAGTGCGATGTGGAATTTAACCATCAAGTGTGACAGGACAAAGAAAAATACTTTTGCCATAGGATCACTATGTTACAAACGAGCAAACTGTACATGTTATATTATACATACTTCATAAATGTGACAGGACATAAATGTGCTTCAATTATTCTTTTGGAATGACATAAAACTGTGTCTGAAGACACTTCAACATATGGAAAAAGAAAAGAAACCACGCTACAGCAGCGTTAGCAGGAATAAGTGATCTAAATGCATTGTTTATTCATCCGTATTCAGGCAGGATTTGTTTACTTCAGTCTCTCCCCACACACAAGTGACAGTCTGTCTTTTAGACTAGTGTGACGTAAGGTTTTACTTTATTTTTATGCTGAGCAGTTTTCTAAGTAAACAAAAAACCTATGTAACAGAGATAACACTTACCATATCCGTGATTTTATTTAGAAATTTAGTATGAAAATAGTCCAAACTTGCTGTAAATGTGGTGGCTAAAATCAGTGCTCTTTACTCCTACATGGTTTTTGAATCTATTTTTATAGCTGCAAATATTAAGGGCAGTGGAAAAAATATATTTTTGAGGTAAATAAAATAGCTCAGGCCTTTTACTCCTCTCCTTTCTACCTTTTATCTATTTTAGAGTTGTGTTGTTTTACGCGTTACTGTTTGTCTGATAAATTGTTTCTGCTTCAGTCAACATGATTTCCGTGCCTCACTATTTTCTTTGCCTGCGTAACAGTCTTTGTATTGGTTCATCTAAAACCTTTAAGGAATAGAAATAAACCTTACACTATCGCCATCTTGGATCTATTCACAAAAATATGAAATGGTGTTGATAAGTTTAACATACTGACAACAGAGACTTAAAACCGTCCTCACCAAGCTGCTATCATTATAATAATCCTTATCATAAATGTAATGTAGGTTGAATATTAATCTTTCTTTCTGAACTTAGCATCCCTATCCTTCGCTTCATTGCTTCTGGCACCACTGCCTCGCCATATTCAAACTCAAGTTTGCTATTTGGACTTAAGAGGGCTCCTAAGTGATGCCAGCACTTGCACTCAATAATCCACCAGCAGAGACTCTGAGAGCGGTTATCTCCTCTGAAAGTGTGAAGTTTATCCAAGCACAGTCTCCAGACTCCTCTCTTTCTAAGTCCCTTAACTGCTTATAAACTTTATAATCTAGACACCAAACCTGAAATATTAAAGTGATTACAGCAGAAATGACGTTTCCCTTTGAAAACGCCCTTCATTCTGATAAAACTTGATTATTGTCTTCCTTGGCCAATCAGAGGCCATGAGAGGAAATCCCGTGAGGATGTGAGAGTCAAGTTCAGCTAAGTGTTGGCACCTGGTCTTATCACACAATTAACCCGCTTGTTGACCGCGGGACCCCATCTGCACACAGCTCGCCGTCACACATGGGGGTCATTCACACATCCTTCCTTCTCTTCCGTCTCAGAGAGAGGACAAGAGGATGTAATTATTGTTTTTAAGCTGACAGTTTGGGGGCATAAATGTAAAATGTACTTAAAGAAAGTGACCAGAAGATTCCTTGTATGAATCACTTTCAGTTTATGGTCGTTTGGTTGGCTTAATTGTAATGAGATTTTGTTCCAATGGCTTACAAAAAACTAACAACTACAACTGTTAACTTACTAGATATTTAGCACTGTTGCATACACTGTCTTTAACTAGAAAAAGCAGACTGCCACGCTTTGGGTTAGACCTGAAAAATGTATCAAGCTTTTCATGCAAGTCGATGCTGATAATTATTGATTAGCTTTTTGTTTCAAATATCTGAAATACTGCCAGATTCGTGCAAAATGACCCTTCCTGTTTTATCCACAGTTTTCACGCTGCACCATTGCTGTTTATTTTTAAGCAGCTATGAGGCACAGTGGTGAAACCTTAAACTGCTGCTGTGCCAGTGACTCAACAAGTTGTTGCTAGGTAACCAAGGAGTGAGTTAATTGATGCCACCAACAGCTTAGTTGGCTGTGAGAGGTTGAGTTGGTAAAGCCTTTCCTCTGCCTACATTTAAAAACCAATGTTAAGATCAGTTGCAGTTTATGTCTTAGTTTTGTCAAAATTTGTAGACTTTATGTCAACACAATATGATGAACTCTGCTTTGAAATCCTTATGTTGTAATCAAATAAAAAATTTTTGACCATTGCTGTTACACATGGTTATTACAACTAAAACTGTATCATCAGAAACAGGAAAATTTGTAGCAATATATCCCGTGATTATTTACAAAACAAGGATTTTTTGTTGTTTGGTTGTTTCTCACTCCTGGGAGAAGTAACTGTTTTACCTCTACAAAAATGTATTGTGAATATAATACAGCATGTGTATAGCAAATAAATGAAAAAATGTAGGTGGAGCTGTGTCAAACTAGTTTTAATAATAGTTTCCTGAGTTTATATGCCATCTAATAAAGCTGTTTTAAATGCCTGTCCTCTGTTCTGCTGGCTTTTTTTTTTTGGTTTGGGTAATATTTCAAGCCATGAAAAACTGGACAGTGTTCCTGTCGTTCTCGTTATGAGTCCCTGACCTTGAGTTGACTCATCATTGCGTCTGTTGTCGGTTGGACGCATGCCTCATTCCCCAGTCAGCTGACCTGTGATACATCCGCCTCGTGCCCGATTCATCATTCATCCCAAGCCTCGTCTCAGGGACTTACTCTGTCACTATGTGAGTAATGAATTTTTACCATATAGAGAGATACGGCATTCTATCCAATATGAAGTATTATAATTTGTTTTTATACGAGATGTAGAGGAAGGAAATGTCATAAAGCAACTCCAGTTAGTGCTTTGGCAGTATAGGAACTCCAGAGACCAGGGAAGCAGGTGGATTGCATGATGCTATCAAATAATAAAGGCTAGCAAATTTATGACATTACAAGGCTGGAGGACCTTTATCGATTTAGCCTTTGCTTTCTGTATACAGCTGTGTGGATGTTTTAACTTGCAACAGTATAGCAATAAAAATAACCAGCTGCAATCCACTGCTGTAAAAAAAAAAAAACTTAAGTTCATTTTCAGTTTGAGAAATTCCCATTACCAGGGATTTTATATGGATGCACAACCTCCATTAGAGATGGAGGTTGAGCCTGATATTGCTTGACAAAAGTTTTTTCATCTTCTGAAAAATGCTCCATTGCTTTGAAACATTGCATTGTTAATCATGATGAATACATATAATCGTCATGCATGTAGAGATAATATGAGGGATGTTCAGGCAGCATGAAGGAGATATCACTTCCTAATGTGTTGGAAACATTTGTGACTAAAAACACAATTGAACTGTTAATGGTTTGGTAATTCCTTGAGAGCCTAACTATGTACCAGAAGAAGTTAAAGCAGAAGAAATTTAACCAATACTTTTATTTATTTTCACTTTTAGGGATTGTAGCATTAAAAAATAAAATCAATCTTTGGAAAATACAAATGCATTGTTTAAAAAGAGACAAACGCAAGACCTTGTTCTCTCTCCTGCAAACGATGGACCATAAAATAGATTATTGAGCTAATTTTCTGAGCTTGGGCCACAAGTAAAACACCAAATGGCACACTGATTCATGCTTAAGTTAATAATTAAGGTTTTATCAAAACAACTTGTCATTATCAGACTTTAGTTTTCTCCACCAGTTGAACAAGTAAAGGGGAACTAGTGTATAACAAACCAGACGCATGGGCCACTTTCACGATGGAAACAGATAAAATAGGGTTCTAAATTGCACAAGTTTTCCAAAACTTTTTTCTCTAATCTTGCTCCAGTGCTAAACTGCTGCTAATACTTGCTTAGCACCAGTTTGGCTTTTGGCTTAATAAAGTGCTTGCTTCTTTGCTCCAATTTCAGGCTCAATCTCCAAACCCATTTCTGTTAGAAATAAAGCCATTGACATTAAGGACATGTGTCTGCAGCTATATTGAGATGTGTAATGTGGTTTGTGTATTTAAACTGCCTCCTGCAATTCAGTCCTCCACAGAAATTAAGAATAAAATGAATGGGTTGATTAAACATTTTAAGTAATGCAATGACATCCAGCTTTTTAGAGGTAGTCATAAAGGATGCCAAGTAATCTCTTTATAATATCTTACTTGGGTTTTTCCACATTTATTTTTTCATCATAGTTAATTTAAGGTATTAAAGTGAAATTATAAACTTTTAAATAAGCTAAGACGCAAACTTTCTTAAATGTTAAACAATTTAGGTGTCTACTGATGCTCTAAATGAAGATGGTATTTTAAAATGTCAGACAATGAGTTTTTTTGATTGCTGACAAAGTGTTTTTTTGTATCACAATCACTCATTTACTTCACTGTCCTAAATCTCTCCAAAGTCCAGTTGTGGAACATTTAAATTATACTGGCATTGACTAAAATGTGCCACCTCATCAGATGTCTTAATGGGGTCAACAAACTCCGGTCTGTTGAGACCTGTGGCCTTGGGACCCTGAATGATTGCGGAAACAACTACTCAGTCCAAGGACATGATGCATCCATCTCTCCAGAGCTGCTAAATCATGAGTGGCCTGACATTTGGGGCCCTGTATGCTCAGAAGCAAGCAGCCTCATGATGCATGATAGCTCAGCTGATGGCAAGAAAAATGGCAAGGGTGAGGGGGCTTCATCATGATGAGGGTGTTATCGGACCAAGATGAGCTCCAGCACGGCTCGGCGAAGCAGCTGAATTCACTCATTTATCTCCTCCACATGGTTGTGATTAATGAGCTCGTCTGGCTCTGGTTACAGACCAGAATAACCCTCCCAGTATTTACTGGTAAACCCTTCTTCAGTGCTTATCATTTTTCCTCTGCTCGCCACCCTGCTTGCTTCCAGTCCTATTGGGAGGTTTTTTCCCCATTGAAAGGAGTTTTGTAGTCACTGCACTTTTCTCTCTAGAAAAGTCTACAATACTAATAGTTCTTTAAAGAGACAATATTATGTGTTTTCCAGGCACATAGTGCTATTTTTTAGCACAATCAAGTAACTATGTTTGCTTCACTTGTTATAAAGATGGTGTGTATAAAAAAAAAAAAAAAAAAATTCCCCTCTCACCCTCCATGGGTGGTCTCTTTCATCCTCTGAGCTCGGGTCCTCTACCAGAGGCCTGGGAGCTTGAGGGTTCTGCGCAGTATCTTGGCTGTGCCTAGAACTGCACATTTCTGGACTGAGATGTCTGATGTTGTTTGGGGGTGACTGCCCCGAGGGCCCCGATGCCCACAGGCACCAATGTGGTCTTCACCTTCCAGGCCT
>NW_006800207.1:594829-641610 GCF_000485575.1 Poecilia formosa | reverse complement strand
AGACCTATGCAGAACAGCAGTGGGGGCAGAGCATCTCCTTGGTATTTGATGGACACTTGTGCAAGTGGTTTGCGGTTGGCTTCAAGGGTGGTTTTCCACAGCCCCATCGTTGCAATGAAGGCTCTTAGAGTCCTATTGATGTTGTACATCTCTAAGCATTCAATGATCCAGGCGCGTGGCATTGAGTCATAGGCTTTCTTGTAATCAATCCAAGCGGTGCACAGGTTGGTGTGTCGGGTTTTGCAGTCTCGGGCAACTGTGTGGTCTACAAGTAGTTGGTGTTTAGCTCCTCTACTATTTATGCCAATATATATATATATATATATATATATATCTCAAGTATGGCTTAAAAAAATTCTTTCAGGAAGTCATCACATCTCTCCTCTATTAACCATTTAACAACGTTTTTACCAGCATTTACTGAGAAGTAGTTTGTATAATGAGCTGGGTTGATGTGCAGTTCTACCAGGTGTTTGCTAATTGCTGCTGGCTAGTCTGAAGGAGCCGAGTGGGGGAGTTGCTTGGAAACCGCAGCCCAGTGGTGCTAGGTCCACCCAGCTGAATGGTTGTCATGGGAGATTGAATGATTTCTCAAACAGGCATGAAAGAATCAAGGCAACACTCCAGATATGTTTTTGATCAGGGAATAATATTATAACATTATGTAAAGCTCACAAAAGGCAAGTTTACATAATAATGCCCCTTTAACATACCTCACAGTTTATCATAGAGTTGTTCCAATTAATCCAAAGCAAGGATCATTTGTTTAGCCCCTAACTAAACTTAATTCCCAGTCTCTGTTGTAGACATACTGTCTGAGATTCGATGTGTGACTTGGAGTGGTGGCTCAGACAAACTGAACAGCTAGTTGCGCTAACCCTAAAGCACTAATAAACATTAGTTACACAAACACTAATGCACTACACCAACACTTAGTGGATGCTAATGTTAAAGCGCTAACTTCAACTCAACTTATATGTGTCCTTGAAAGACTACAACCTTCAAACCCCAATTTAATTTTGACACTATAACTTACAATTTCTTTTGAAAGTTGTCAAAAAGGTAGACAGGTGGGTACTGATGGTACTGGAAATGGCACACAAAAGCAAAAACCATAGCAGTGTACCACCTTAAAGTCTGTCCTCTCCTTTCTTCAAGTCATGCTTACAGATAAATATCAACAATATGTGTGCCTTAATGCCTACCCATAAAAGCAGTATGCTTTTAAGACTGTCTGGCTAGGGAGTCAGTAATAGGCGTGGTAATGGCCTCCTAGCTCACATGCCACACCCTAGTGACACCACTGAAAGGATATTATTGTTTACATAGCTTTCTTGAATTTAATTCACAGAGCAGAAGCTGCCCATGTTGACTTTTAAGACCGACCATTTAAGCAAACCCCTATGAAATTAAATTTTTATAGCGGACAGAAAAAAAATCCAAACAGTGCTTTCAAGGTGTTTCATTGTTATGTTGATGGTTCAGAAAAAGGATCAGCATTAAACAGTAACAATGTGTTGTGCTGAAAGCTTTGGTGTGTAGTTCCAGTAAAAAACGGCGCCTGAGTTGTAATAAAATAATGGCTTTCCTCGGATCTGCCACTCACGGCTGTCAAGATTTTACGGATATTTCCCAGATAACGTGTGTACACTAAACAGCTGCTTTATTATGTACACCTTGTTTGTACCAGGTTGGACCTTCCTTCTCTCCCAGAAGAAGAGAGCAAAAGTTTTGGTCGATAATTGCATAATAGCATTAGGGAGTTGCTGCAGACTTGTCGACTCTACATTCATAAAGCAAATCTTCTTTTCAATCACATCCTAATGGTGCGCTATGGGATTGAAATCTGATGATTGTGACTACTTGACCTGTTTAAAAAAAACAGTTATAGTGAAATTTCAGACACCCTGTTGAAAGTAGCTGTTAGATTGTTGTTACATTGTGGCTATAAAAGGATGGACAGCAACAATACTCAGGTAGATTGTCCTTAAAGATATTCAGTTAGTACCATCATGCCACCAGCAGCAGCCTGTAGCGTTGATACAAGGATGGATGCATCTATGCTTTCATGTCATTTACCCCAGGTGTGATCTTGAGAAGGTATAATTATCCTGTTCTTGAATCTTAGTAAAATTAATAAAAATGTGTCACCATATATGGTGACTAACAAATCAAATTAAAGAATAAACGATCTCCAATCAACTTATTTATGCAGATAAATTATAAATTTGTTTCTGTGCATACTGTGAGAAATTTTGTGTGAACTTTTTAACTCTGAAATACTTCACCTAAAGTCAAGATAGCGCTGCCCTCTTTGGGTTGAACAATGGGAACCGCATTTGAATTAGAAGACAATAAAGGAAAAGCGATCCTACATTTGTCGCTTTTTCAACAAAAAATAAAAAATACAAGAAGGATTGGACAAGTTGTTAAATATAGCAACAAATTCCTAAGTTGGCACCAGTGCTTTTCTTCGTCCAGACTACAATCTCCACATTTGTTTCTCTTTTCTCCACCCGTGTTGCTAACTGATAACTGATTCTCTGAAAACAGAGGGAACAATTGTGCACAAAAATCCTAGAACGTCAGCAGTGTATTAAACACTGCGAGAACTAATAAACATTCTATGTTCAAAGTCACTTAAATCCATTTTCTCCATTTTGAGTTGGAATTTCAGTCATCTTTTCAATATCAAGATGCTTACGTTCATTCAGTTACATGTATGTTATTAGCTTATATGGTATTTGTGCTAACAAGAAACTGAAAAGGTGTTCATAATACAATGGGCAGTGAATGTATGTAATAGTTCTCAAGGATACATATCAACTTTTATTGAGGGATAGCTTAGTCAAAAATATTTCAAAGACAACTGGAAATAGCTCCAAGGATCATGATGCAAAATTTTAAAATAGAAAATAAAATCTTCTGATTAGTCGCATGCATTTAGTTAACTGATCAATGGAAAAAAATAATCATCAATAAAGTGGGTAAAAAAATATTCTGAAACGAAAGAGACTGTGCAGAGCTGTAAGGTGTCAGGCTTCTCCCGCTTTGTGACATTCATTAACCCTGTCCTTACGCTTTCCTTTTTTAGCCTCGCAGCTGCGGCTGTGCAAGCAGCAAAGGAAATTAAAGAAAGCACAGTGCAAATCATAATTAATGTAGTTTGAAGACTTTACGAGACACCTAAATGAACTGTGGTGGCCGAAAGGTCATGCTGGTTTCGAGCATCAGGTGAGGAGACGTTGGTGCTGCCGCTGGTCAAAAAAATTAAATGGCAGCAGAAAAGTGTGACAGTAGGTTTTCACTTGAGTCGGCAAACAGTTGAAGCTCATGCAAATAATCAGGACTAAGTTTATTTTTACAATGACTGGATAACCTTTTCTCTGTTTGGTGGATCTAAGCTGGTTGGATCCACGGAGCAGCATTAATGAGGATAACAATTTGAGTTTGAATGCATTTATGGGTGCTGGTGAAACGTGTTCCTAGATAAGCAAAACAATATCACAGTGACTTTATAAACTCTAGTTTCTTAATACCATCACAGGCTGGTTTACAAAACTGTCAGCTGTTTCTAATTAAAGTCAATTCTCTGAGTATTAAAAGTAAGACTTGGCTGACTCTAGGGACAATAAAATGTCTGCCTTGTGGTGCAGACTTTTATTTAAGATGATAAGCCTAAAATTAGTTTGATTCAGGAAATATTTTAGGAACAAAAAGATTTAAAATGTTGGCTTCTCTGGAATAATGTCTATTATTCACTCTCCCTAAACTCACATATCTTCTCTTGATAGATGAAGATGGCAAACAGGACACAATTGTGTGTTGCATTTTTGTCATTTATTTGCTTTAGTCAACACTGTGCAGCTAATTAGGGAGACCTCTGATTAACTACAAGACAATAAAAGGGGGAAATTAAAACTTTGATGGCCTCCAACAGTGCTGATGTTACTTTACTTGCTCTCGGCATTTCTGATTCATAAAGTTTGTGGATTAAATACACTGATTTATAAATAAATAAACCAGTTCAAAAGATAAATTGTACAATATCTAGAATACTACATACAAAATACTGTAATCTCCAGCTAAAGCAATAAAACTGAATTTATATGGCACTTTCTGATCATGCTAACCACTGGAAGGGTTTTATATGATGGCAGTGAAATTGACCACATCTTTTGAGTACAGTATTTTCCGCACTATAAGGCGCACCTTCAATGCGCCTTATAGTGGCGCATTGAAGGTGCCTTATATATGAAAACTTTTTTCATATATAAGGCACACCGCATTATAAGGCACATAGAATAGATGCTACAGTAGAGGCTGGAGTTACGTTATGCATCCACTAGAGGGAGCTGCACTAAACAGAATGTCAACAAAACAGTGCGATTCCGGTCTGCGAGAAGAGCCTTCCAAGACTGGGCCGGGGCGTGGCTGGACGATGGTCCGTTCACGCACAGCATGTTCGTGGAGAACATGGTGCTAAATGACCTGCAGACGACCTGATTCTAGACGGTCAAACTTTAACAAACCAGCGTTCTGACAACTATCCCAGCATGCACCGCGCGCTTCTTCTTCTACGGGCGAAAATGAAGTCGGCGGCTGCTTACCGTAGTTGCTAGATCTGTTGTGGCTCAATACCGGTCCATATTTAAGGTGCACCGGATTACAAGGCGCACTGTCGGCTTTTGAGGAAAATGAAGGTTTTTAGGTGCGCCTTATGGTGCGGAAAATACGGTGATTTAAGTCGTAATTATTTCATAACCAAAGACATGGAGTACTGTGAGAATGAGTGGCTAACCATTAGCTGCTGATGAAACCAAAGTTGGTCTATGATTTAAGTTCACTATTGGTAATAAACTAAAGAGCAATTTCACTTTTTTATGAGCTAGGAATTGTTGAATGTCAAAGCCTTTATTTTACTTGTGAAAACACAAAAGGGAGAATTTTTAATCCTGTTTTGGCAAAAGGGCCATCTTGGAATGAGGGCAACAAAAACTTAAATGTATGGATTTGTCAAACTTGGCCTGAATCAGTGTGCAGTGCTTACACAGTTTCAGTGGTAAATCTTTAAATTCTAAAATTAAAAGAAAGAAATTGTCATTCTTTATTTTCCACAAAAACGTCTCGTCATTCGGGTATCTTGTCTTGTGAGCTAGCTGTAGTGTCACATGTGTGTGACACTACACTTTTAAGATGGGTGCAATGTAACTTTAAGGAGTCTTATTTTCTGAAGAGATATGAGCTCAGTAGAAACCTTTAAAATTCACAGGGTTAAGAAAAGCAAATAGCTTGAAAGCAATATGGAATAGAAATGTTCAGTGCCTCTGAAGCATCTTACATCTTAAGATGATGTTTGGGGGAAAAAAAATCTCTGCGGCAGTACATGTGTGAAAACAGCTTTCCTAAGTGTGAAATAAAAATTTGGTAGAAGACTTCTTAGCCTCAGAGCTTTACAAATCCAGATCATTCACCAACAGGGATGTCATTATGGGAATCTGTCTCTACTTACCGAAAAACCGTTTTCATTTTAGCTGCAGCTTTTCTCTGAGGCGCACCATTTGGTCAACTCATAAGCGCAAAATTCTGATTTTTTCAGGTACCTCATTTAACATTAGCTTATGTTGCTCCCTCTAAACATGGAAAATTACTGTCAGCACAGGAAATCCTCTTGTTTACAAGAATGGCATCATTTCCTCTCATGAACGGCCAGCGTATTGATCCAGGCTGCAAAGCTGTCAAATTTCAACCCAATTTCATATTGCATTGAAACAAACATTGCCAGTAAAAGGCGGCCCCAGAGAGAGCTCAGCGTTATCTCACCCATCCTGCAGCCTTGTACTCCCAGATGTGTGCTTTAGCAGGCTTTATCACACCAAGGCGCTCTATTGTTCGCACAGTAAGCCACAGCGCAAGGGTATTTTACAGTCCAGCCTCAGTGAGTGACATTTTAACAAGAAGTCATAAACGTGTCACAGGAGAGAAGAAGCAAGACAAAATGCCAGAATCCCTGAATCTGCCCACTAAAGGGGAGCAAACGACCCCTGCAGCTATCCTGATCACACATAATCATGTCACGGTGTGCACACACACAATTGCACGCATCCATGCACTCGGTCACATGAGCTTTGTGACCATGTATGTCCCCACGCGTCCATAAACTCCAACACACACATGCTGCAGGAAGGCCACTGGGTCCAGTCATGCCAGGAGGCAGCAGGAAGCTGATAAGACTGGCTGGATTTGTTTAATTCTGTGGCTGCGAGTGGAGGATAGGAGGGGGGAAAAAAACATAAAACTGCACTCCAGGAACAGGTGAACATAAGCAGGGAGCTGCAAAGATAAACGTAAACAGGATTACCACTCCGCCAGAAACAAGTTGTAGCGGATATTTGATCAGAGATAAATCTTAGCCCATTATCACATCCGACGCGCTTTAATCCTAAGTAACAATAAGGCTAGCAGTGATGAGGATAACACAATTTCCTCTTACTCAGACTGACAGGAGGCACAGGCTATCCTGCGGTATCTCTCCCATATTAGCCCAACAGCTCTGGTGCTTCATCAAAGTGTCATGATGCAAGTTGATCAAACCCAGCAGGAGTGATGTGGAGAACAGCGGAAGAAAAAAGAAAGTGTGCACAGGGGAGCGAACGCAACAAAACACACACTCAATCACACCAGCAAACAGCAGTGACCTGCGTAAACATTTTACGCTATGCAGCTGAGTGAGTTTCCACACCTCCACCGTACAGGTAGAGGGACGTGGCATCAGTTCAGCTCTTCAATAATTGATAAAAGCGGCAGAGAAGACAAGTCAATATTTAAATAAATTCCCTGTGGCTCTGACACTGATTTAATTGACAAAAGGTGTGTAAGACAGAGGAAGAAAGTCCTGCTGCAGACATCCAGACTAATCAAATATTAAAACTATGCCTCATGAATGATACAGAGGAGTGTAATGACTACCAAAAAAAGAAGTTTTTTTTACCTCAGCATGAATTATTCAAAAGTACATAGTCAGTGTTGGACTAACCAAACAAGAGGTTACAAGATAAGTATTTAAAAAAATAAAAAATCCACTGCTGCTCTGCATCGGAGCGCAAACACAACGACAACGTGCAACCTGTTTCACACCACTGAACCAAAGCTGGAGAAATCAATCGTCAAAAGCCAACAAAGAGGAAAAAAGGAGCACTCAAAGCATCAGATCTGAACCTGTGATTCAATCTCCTGTGACAGCTGTGTACTCACCAGTGACAGCGCCTTTCACTTTTCCCTCTCTTGATCCTTCACTCTCACTTTTCCCTCCCTGTTTCTCTGTTCCTTTCTGGCTCTCTCTCTCTTTCTATCTCTTTTTCCCCCACGCTCCCTCACTCTCTCCTCCCGATCCTCTCCCTTGCTTGCTCCTGCACAGAATGAGCCTCCACTGCACTCTGGAACCCTGTTTCTATGGCAGTGCAAGCAAGCAAAGCAAGTCAGCAGGATACTGTAGTGCAAATGTCTAGGGGGCACATCCCTCACTCAGCCCAACGAACAGTCAAACAAGCTCAATAGCCTTTCACTTCAGTCCTGTAGTGCTCAAACACCCACAAACCACTTTAACTTCAGCTTAAATCGCCGCTGAGACTCAACATGCGGTTTCCTGGCTCCTACAAATGCAGGCAATGCAGCAAATAAAAAAGTCAACATGCACAAGTTAGAGTGAATGAATATAGATGAGGGTATCCTCATAAATATCAAAGAATCTCCTTGAATAGATGTCCAGATAACACATTCAGAGAGTTGTTTTATTCCTACACAGAATCAGATTAGGCAAATGTGTAACGAAGGATCAAAAGGGAGTCTTTTTTTTGCCCCCCCCCCCTCATTTTTATTTTGATGAGAAACAAATGCGAGCCAGCGCTTTGTTCTGTGTGAAGAGAGCCTGCAGTGAGATGCTGCGATGAACGCGTACATGCCACACACTGCTTCAAGAGACACACACCATTGATTTAATAAGCATGGGACACCGCTCCCCCGGTCTGCAGCGTTGACTGTGGTCATGCGACATATTGCAGCACAATCAGTACAATCTTCAGCAAAGAGAGAAGGGGAGAGGCGGAAACAAGGGGGGGAAGGGGTTATATTACCCCCTATCTAACCATGATCTGGAAAATCACTTTCTTGTCAAAAGGGAATTTCTTTCTGACTACAGCTCCTTGAAATCAATTTTCAGACCAGCTCTGACAAAATATATGTATATAGTTACCTGAAATAGAAGTATAAGAAGTTGCAAAGTTAAGATGAGGCATTCTGAATTACAGCTATTAAAGGTAAACACTTTCTTTGCCAACTGTTACATTAACCAATGCATTATAGATTAGTCTCAAACCCAGCGTGGTAGTGCAAAGTGTTGGGTTGTTCTTGATTCATATTTTATCCTGCATGAAATAAGGACACCACAGACCTCCCAGTATCAGCAGCGTAAAGCAAAATGATGAGGCTCTCTAGTGGCTGTGAGTAAACCGAGCCTGCAAGTGTCTGAATATAAACAGAAACGAGGAAAATTTGTTCTCTCACTTTATAAACCAAATGTATAAATTTTCAACCCTCGCTCTCGGCAGTGGGTTGCCTGCGAATGCGTTCGAATGAGTGTGATTCACTTTTCTGTTTAAGGCAATCCTCTGCAACTTCGTCCAGAGAAACGCTGTAATACTTTTTTAGTTTACTGTCTGTTTGCCATTCGATCTGACTGTTGCACACACATATGTGTATAACACATGCTGCTACCAATGCATTAAACCTACTGTAAGTACAACTGAAGGTTTGCCATTTTTGTTGGATCATTCTTGTTGTGTATGTATCCCAGTGGCATCCAGAACAGCAGCAGAATGCATTAATGGGCTTGTCAGCTTTTTGGAAGTAGTAAGTAATACTTTCCTTACTTATAACACACAAATATTCTTGTACAATCCTCAGAATAGTCAGGCTAAAGGCATTTTGGAGCCTTAATCAAACTGTAAAAGTTGAAATCTACGGGGTATAGTTTGGATAAGGTATTTATGACAGGTAAAACACTGGCTCAAACTCTGACTCAGGGATTAGAAATTCATTTTGGCTCATTGGCCAAAAACGTTATCCATGACATCTAGCTAGTGTTTTCCATATGAAGGAATGTTTTTAACATTTGTCCCTGTTAAAAAATCTAATAAAAGATAATATTATATTAACAGATAAGTTTGTCTCAGATTTCTTAGCTGAACATCATCTATGAGCTATAAAAACATATTCATCATATTTTTTGCACAAAATCATTCTTAAATAATGAGACTTTAGTCTGCTCATTTCTACCTATTTTGACTCTTTTTAGAATAAGCCGTTTTAGGGCCTATTGTCACTGTAAATCCAAATGCTGGCCACGCCCAACTCAACATTTACACTCGCACATGAAAATAGCTACAAACAAATGTGCAATTATATAATCGTATGTCTTCTAAACAAAAGTTGAGACTCCTGCACAACCAGGAAGAATGACGCAAGTGGTTTCTGGAAGTCAACAACAAAACACTTCTCTTTTCCAGCATCCATTGTACAGTTCATACAGCGGTAAAATCAGCCAAACGTCCTGGAGCTTTGTTTGGGTTGCTAGGTGATGGGCTGGGCTTCTCTGAGGTTGCTAGGTAACGGTGCAGTGCTACTCAACAATCAAGAGGTTTTTGGAACAGCTCGATTTTCAGACACCAAAAAAACATTAATTTAATGCCAATTTAGTTATGCTAAATATGCCAACATGGTCTATTAGACTTGGATTTCATATGAAAAAAATAAATTAAAAAATGTGAAGTAGTTCATTATGGAAGTAAAATTTTGTCCTGAATTTTCAATTATTTGAACTGAATAAATTCCCATCATTGAACAAGATCTCAGATACTGACAGCTACCAAACTTTGTATTTACCAAAGTTGTACTTTCTGACTGGAGTAGTTATTCGTCCTGTTGATGCCTCCACAGCACTTAAATTAGAGAGGAAGTCACACTTTTTCGACCGTCCACAAGAACTGCTGTCACAGCTGGTTTCAGAAAGTTACTAATATTTATCCAGGAGAATTTTTTTTAACTATTTGTAGCTTAATGCCTGTCCACTTTTCTGTAGTTGGAGGGAGGTGAAGTTTGTGATTCAGCAACAGTTTATTTGTGAAGGTATTGATCCTGGAAGTGAGAATCTGTCCAACTTTTCTGAGCTTCGCTGAACCTGAAATGCTCATTACCTTGTTCTCTCCAGGAATAATGTCAATTAGCTGTGTTCAGCTCACCGAGCTGAAAATAGAGCAAATAAACAGAGAAAATGTTTATAATGAGGACAGGAAGAGATTCTCTGTACACTTGAGAGGTGGTAAATTCATTTTTCTAATGGCTTGGATGGTCAGATTAACAAATAAGACTGCTAATTTTAAACCATCACATTATTGTGATGACAAATCTTTACATTTAAATTATTTTAAATATTCATTGCTACTGGGATATACAAGTATGTTACTGTTGTAGACATGTAGCTTGGTTTCAGCTTCAGTGTTAATTTAATGAGATGGCAGAGAAAATGTGGTGGTGGTTCTCTGATTACACAGCAGCGTCCCTCCCCCACCTGTTGACTAGCAGTACACATCAACAGGTGGTCAAAAATGAAACATATTTTAAAGATTCTTGAAAGTATTAACATTAAATAAATCACAATTAACCTCCTTTCAATGCTTCTCACAACAAAAATCTATTTTAAAACATTTTTCTCACAAAAATGCATTTTTCTAAGCAGAAATGCTCTTTGATTTATCGATGATGGCATGTCACCTCGAACCGCAGGATGAGACTGTTTGTTGTGAACAGAAAACAGATTGATTTCTGGACAAAAAAAGATTTCAAATGGGAATTTGTTAAATGCCTGTGTAGCACCTAATTAGCAACACAGGGGAGACTGAGTGAATCTATTTTCCCTGAAAATATTCTGCAGAAAAACTGGGGAAACTTTGCAAAATTAAACTGCTGAACGGGATGAACATTTTTCTCTACCTTCCAAAAGGTGCCACTCAGTTTTCTTCCCTTCAAGGGAAGTAGGAACCTGAAGCTAAACAAATAGGTTGGGGCAAATTTAATGCCACAACAGTGACAGAAAGTTTTAGCAAAGTCAGCAGCCAGACCATAGAGGAGACATCGGATGTTGTTTGTGAGCATAAAGTTTCTCAGAAATTGTGTTAAATTTGATCTCTCTTAGCATAAAATGTATTCTGCTGTTGTCAAATCACTTAAAATTATATTGATAATCACTCTTTCGAAACAAACATTTATTCAGTGTTCACTCAGAAATTAGCTGTAGAAGTGAGGAGTTTCTGTCAGTGTCTGAGCAAATGAAGGGGAGCGCTTAGTTGTGGCTCTTTGTATGTGAGCATTTACTGTAACCAGTAAAATCTAGATGTAAAAAATTTAAGTGGCATGACCATGTAGATCAGAATACTGTTTTAATATATATATTGCTGTGGCATAGCTAAGCGTTCACTAATAAAACACTGACTGATTGCATATAGAGAAATAAAACTTTCAGCTGCTGCTTTAAACAATACAAACTGTATTCTTCCAACACAGTCATTTGGAGAAAAATGCCAGGGCACACCTATGCACATCAGAGTGACAATACTGGGAAAAACCAGAGTATGTGATGCTTTGGAAAAAAGTGGTAATCATACAACTACATCATTATTTGCAACTATTTCAAAAGCAGGGCGAAGTCGCAAAGTCAATAGCTGTTCATTGTCAAAGATACGGAGGGAAAATATTTTTTTTGCTTGGTATATGGCTTACTTTATCTGTTTGAGCTTAGTTGCATTTTCAAGAAGCTGTGAAATCAGTGGTTTCAAAGACATGACTGCCTGGCATTTATAATGAGATTTATTTAAGCCTGTATAATAGACCCATGTAATACTCCTGGCTTGACATTGTCAAAGCACATCAAATTCTACCAAGATGGTCACGGTGACTGTTACTGAACACTCAGTGATTTTATTTCTTTATTAACAACCAAACATTCAAAACATGTAAAAAAAAAAAAAAAAAAAGAAAAAAGATGCTTGTAGATGCATCCATTATCTATTGGCCCTCTTGTCCAATCACATCATCCACTTTCCTTTGATGGAGCTGCCACACACACACATCAACATCCCTAAAACATTAACAATGCATGACAGATTGGGTTATAAGTAGCAAACAGCATGACAATCAGCTGACAGCAGCTGGACAGGCTCTTGTTGGGGCAATGATGGGTGTAAGCGAGGGGGTGGTGATGCCTCAGCTTAAGGTGAACTGCTGATGGGTATTAGCTAAGCAAATGTTGGTGTGTAGATGAGAAAAGACACAATGTGTCTGAGCGGGGACTGTCAGATAAAAAGAAAACTCTGTCCCAAACATGTCTTTTGTACTGAGACAAGCATAGACTGAAGGTGATGTAATTAACATTTTTATAACTCTGACATGGCATCACAGATCCAGACAGACACATCTGAATTAAATTCAGACAGATCTTTTTTTTTATTTACGGTGTCCTGGATTTAAAAGTACAGAGAAGTGTCTTCTGAGAGCAGAATAATTAAAGCCAAATATAACTTGGAGTTACCAGCACAGCTTAGTACAATTATAACACAAAAAATTGCCACACATACACACATATCTTAACAAATTATATGCACCCATCTAATTACAGTGCTATAATTACAGGGGGAAGAATTAATGCAATAATTTAGAGCACTGTTTATTCATTTATGTTCAACCTTCTTCTTCCTCAATATAACCTTCTTATTCTGTTCCATATAACATTAACTGTGTTTGCAAAATGCTTCTTCTGATTACTCCTCAAGGCTTGCTAATTAGAAAATAATTTATTTATTTATGACCTCTTGATGAAACTTTAAAAAGTAAAGTTTTGTAGTTTTAAAGGTGATTCTCAGTTGCTGTTTTCATACAAAACACATGGGAAAAACTGCAAATTTAAAAATTAAAATTATGCAAATAAATATAATGAGGAATCCTCTCTTTAAAACTATAACAAATATTGAACTATAGAAAGAAAATATGTTTTCTCCAGCAGCAGTTTTGTTTTAAAGTATAAAAAGGCATGATGAGAAATTCAAACTTCCCTCATCCAAAAACTAAATTTGAATGCTTCAGTTAAGTTTTCTGCTTTGAAACTTGTGGTGTGTGTGTGTGTGTGTGTGTGTGTGTGTGTGTGTGTGTGTGTGTGTGTTTTAAAGAAATGGGATAAAAATCAACACTGAAATCAAAAAGTTACATCAAGTGGTGAAAACTCAACATATTTTGACCGGAGTGGGATAGAGAAGTCAAAAACATTACTCAAATAAGAGTAGCACTACTTAAACATCTTTTTACTCAATTAAAAGTAGAAAGTAGTCATCCAAGAAATGACTCAAGTAAGAGTAAAATACTATTTGGTAAACAGACTACACCAGTACTGAGGATCTGATTATATCACCTGATTTAATATTTAAAACTTATTTAATCAGACAAATAAAAATATGAAGTTATGTCCAATTTTTTAATGACTAAAATGAAAATTAATTAAACAAATTAATTAGAACATTTATTATGTTCTAATTAATTTGTCAATTTTATCATTTTTTTCATTTGATTTTGCTTATAAAAACAATTATGAATTATAATAATATTTCAGAACAGCATTACTCACAGAGTAACAAATATGTTAGAACATAACTGCTATGCCATATATTTTATGTGATAGAGGTTAAGTTGCACAAGGTTTTACAGAATCAGTTTCAGTGGGGCACCATTTTTACAAAACAAAATATTTTAAAATAATGAACAATATGAACAGCAAAGGTAATGGCATCTATGCTCTAAATGACCTAAATATTATATTTGCTCAATAACTAAAAATTCACAAACTGAGCAATTCTTAGTATTTGGGGGGCAAGAAAAGTTGGACTGTCAGAATAATAAAGGCCAAGGATCCCAAATTACATTTCCAGTGCATAATCCTGCTCCAAATTTATTATGATACTGCTACTTATTACAGCATTGTATAATCACATATAAATTTGAAGGGTTTTTTGTTTGTTTGTTTTTTCAGCTAAGCCAAGCCATTTATTACGCCTGCAGAAATCACAGATTCCCACCCATTAAGACTGCAATGTTTCACGATCAGGTTTTTACTGCAGCACAGAACAAATAAAGCAAACACCGGCTCAGAAGGCTTCTCACCGCTTTTAAAAAAGCCATCGTTGTTTCTGCTGATCGCTTAGAACTGGAGGGAGTGGTGGAAGGTGGGGGTATATTTTAGAAGTGATGGGATGGCTTAGAATAACATAATGATGGTGTGGGGTCGGATCAGCGCCTTCAGCAAGTCTCATTTCCACTTCTATAATGGCGGCATTAATGCAGAAAAGTAAATAGCAGAGAACATATGTATTCAAGACCACATTTTCCACAAACCTCCATGAATTTTTCAGCAAAACAATGCAAAATATACAAAAAAACATACTCAAGAATTTATAAAATGCATGGCTGAAGAAACAGAAGGTAGAGGTACTTTGCAGGCCTGTCTGCAGGCTTAGCTTGCCTGAAAAAGAGAATGTGTGGAGATTTTGAAAAGAAACTAGCAGGCAAAAAAAATAAAAAATAAAAGCACAGTTTTGCACATTCCAGTGAACCATTGCTTAAAGAAACCTTTATGTGAATTTGGAACAAAAAGAATGAATCAGCAAGTTTTGAGGAATTCAGATTTAGGAAGCACTTATTAGATTAACAACTTTTGATGGATGCCGTCATATATTCTGAAAGATTTTCATCTATTTGGAGTCCCCCCCAAAGGATGCAAGTCTGACAACACAATAAAGACCAGAAATAGGAAACATTTGAGTGTCGAGGGGTTTGATGTCTTTTGTTTCGGCCACAGACTCTGAGGATCCCCAAGCTATGATTGATACACCTGCAAATGACAAATCTGCAGTAAACAGAGAGGAAGACAATTATCATTTTTGGAGTTTAAACTGGTAAAAGTCTACTAAAATTTCTGCTTTGAAATCCATACATGTTCTCTATACGGTATTCTGTCTGTGTCACCTCAGCTGACATGCAGGTGCGTCAGTGGAGATACCTGGGAGGATACGTCTGTCTGCTTGGCAATCAGCATAAAGGGAAGGTAGCAGGAGATGCAGCAGATCCCGACAGGATATATTGTTTAGACTTCAAGAACATCTTTCACTTCCAGCTTCTTCACCGAACACATCAATCAGGCCTAATAGTTTTTATAACAGCTTGTCTCAAAAAGACCTCTGTGGTTTTTTGGTGATGGAATCTGGCCGTTCTAGTCTGACCTGTTCCCTGTTATAAACGGCTTCCAGTTTATTTATAATCAAGTTAACCAGCAACTAATCAGATGGTCTTAATTTTGCAACAGCTGTAAAGATGCAATAAAACACTGAAGGTTAATCCGATGAAGCATCGTTTCAGACATCCTATTTCTGGACAGAGTCGGGGTCGAGTTTTGGGGTATTCATGCACAGTCATGCACACATTCACTCTTAATATAAAGTCATAATCCTATCATACACATTTTTAGACTGTGGAGGAAGTACAAAAACTCCATGGCATAAGAACTGGTTGGGATTTGACTGTGCCACCCCTATGTTTTGACTACAAAAGTAACATACAGATTTATTCGGAAGAAATTGTCAAGCATTGGCCCCTGTTTCATCTCAGTGCTTTTTTGGAGGTACAGATTTCATGAAAATTAAAAAATAAATAAATAAATAAAAATGGAACAGTGTTTTATAGTTTTACTCACAAACCACAAAGTCAGAATTTTTTACTGTCACCTTCCTTTCTTCCTTTTTACTTTTTTCCACTGCCTTCCTTAGGCCTTGGCATTCCAGGAATAAGAAATATGAAGAGACTGGTTGACTACAAAAAGGGGGATGAGGATGGCCGAATTGCATTATTGGCTTTATTAAATCAGGGTTTCCCCTGACACCCAAGTAGACATATCGCATAATGAAAAATTAATCTGTGTCGGTATGACCTTTGGCCATCTGGACTATGATTGTAGTCCAGATGGCCGCCTTGTTTGTCTACCAATCTGGTTCATTTGAAGAGTATGAATGCACAAATGAACTCTGATGCAGACCAAATAAATCAAACTCTGGTCCACCTACTAACCAGATCTTTAGTTTGGCTGAAGTGAACTCTGGTGGTGTTTGAATCCATATGTGAATGCAAGTGAACTGGAGACTGCTCCAAAAATAGGAAGGTGCGCTATAATCTAAGGGTATTGTGGGTAAATACAACCAAAACAAACACAAGAGAAAATCCTACAACCGCTAAAATTTGATGGCATTCCTTTTCTTGTTTGCATTACATGAAGAAGGAAGTTTGTGTCTTCTTTGGAGATTTTTGTGTTGTTTCCTTCAGTGGGTTTTGGTGCAGTGCCACCACATGTGAGGAGGAGGAAACAGGTTGCTCAAAGGGTTTGGTTTGTTTGGCAGAGTGTAGTGTGAAAGCAAACAGCACCAGCTGGAAATGGAACAAATGTTGCAGTTTTGGTTCCCAACTGAACCGAGTCTACAGGACTACCAGCTGTGAAAACACCAAGTAAGTCAATATGAAGCACTCTGTATCACCTTAACATGTAAAACACTCAATATGAAAAAATATAGAAACAAGCCAAATTTGAAATAAATTAAGAAGAATTAGACCCACACAACATGAATCAAAACAGATAAATTATGTTCAAGGTTTGCATTCCATTCCATTCTTCAAGCCTGTATAATTCATAATTCAAAGCACTTAAATCCGAGTTTGCTCCAAAAGACTGCCAGAAAAATGTCTGAGGTTGAGGTAACAAAACTATTATGGTTCTTCCATGATTCATATTGATGTGTTATAGCACCTCCTTTGTCACACCTAAGTCATTAGTTTAACACAGAGACACAACAACCAAAGAAACCCCTAAACAAGCACAGAGGGCTAGTTTTAACATAAAAAAATTAAAAAACAAAAGCAAACTGCAGGATTTTATTGTCCTTGTGTCTGTGCAGAAGATGCCCCTGAGAAATATCTGAGGAAAAGCAAAAGCGCCATCGCATATGCAGCAGCAGAAAACCTCATTTCTTGTGACGGTAAGATTAGTAGAGAAAAAGATGGCAATGATACAATTGTTCACGCCTGTGCAACAAAAGGCCGCACAGCATGAAGCATAACTGGAAGCAAAGTCACTACAGGGTAAAAATAGCCAACAAACAACAGCAACAAACATCCACAAAAAAAAGATCTAATCAGTCGTGGCTCCAGAGTAATTTGCAAGGCCACCAAGCAGAATCTCCAACTTCTGTCTCAGCTGAATGCAGGTAGCTCCTAATTCAGAGTCATGGAATAACAACTGATTAAAGTTAGTCTGCAGGAAGAACATGGTTCAGGTTTGATGTCATGCAGTAAATGTTCAAGGCAAGAAAAAAATCCAGCATCTTGCATGAAAGCATACAGTATGGGGGGCAAATAAAAATATTCAAATCTCAATCAGTGGCTGTAAAATCTGCAAAAACAAACAAATCACACCTCAAACCAAACAGAGTAGTCTTTAAAAGGTGATTCTCTGCACGTAATATTCAATAACGTTATTGTTTTAAATCTATATGTAATCTCTGTTGCAGTTGTTATTAATTGAACGAAACTCTAAACAAAAGGGATTTTAGCCTTGATTTAAAGAAATTCTGCATTTCTGCAGTTTTCTGGAAGTCTATTCCTGACCAGAGAAGATCTTAACAATAAATATTAAATCAGATGTGATCAGTATACCAGAACATCGGTAGCCTTTGCACCAAATAATTTTATACATTTAAATAGCTTTTTTGGATGACTGTTTTTTAGCTTTTCTCCACACCTCAGTGTGTATGTCTATGACTCTATCACAGAATATATTCATAATATGATGCGATTCTCCTAGTCCTGGTAAAATCAGTTTTGAAAATGACTCTACTTTCAATCTTAAAGTTATGTGTTGGTAATTTCGCAGCAGAATTTAATGGAATCGTCCACCAGCTTATTTGCTGAAAATTTGTGAAGCCTTCATCTTGAAGGTAACAGAAAAAAATGGAAAATATTCTGTTATGATCGGGTCAATATGTGGAAGATCAATATTTACTAGATAAGGTTGTACTTGTGCAGCTTAAACCTCTGCACATTCCAGTCAAGCTTATCTATTATTAAAAAAAAACTACTTCAAGTCAGGAGGAAAATGGATGCAAGAGTGTGAAATCTATAAGTCTTTACTTCACTTTCTATACTCTAATTAAAGATGATTAGTTCATGTCATAATCAGCAGGCTGACCTTGCTTTGATTATCAGTCCTGTGACATTTCTGGTGATGTTTTCAACATTTCCCTTGAGACCGTTTCTGGGTCAGACTGACAAGCTGTTCTCTTCTAACCTCAATAATCTGCAAGTTCACAGTTACTCTAGAAAATATTCCAATGTGTTTGAAAACTTACGGTGATCTCAAACACAAAAGCAGCTACAGGAAATGGATATAATCAGTGTGGGCTCTTTGTAGAACTTTACTTATAATTAAGTATTTGTAAAAGTGGTGCTTTCAGATATACAGTCAGATGTGTGCAGTTTTTTCCATCACTTTAATTCAGAGAAAACTTTCTTTTTTAAGGTAAGTTTGGATTTTCTGATCTATTATTTAGGATCATGCATTTGCTAAAGGCCTGAATAATGGCAGAAATAAGTTTATTTTTGAGAATCTTGCATAACTTTTACATTTGGAAGTTTCTTCGAGGAAATAAATACCCTTCCTGCCTGTGTTTACTTCAGTAAAACTCACCAGTGTTTATCTCATCCTTTTTCTGTCACCACAAACAGCTACATAACCATTTCACATACTCCCATTAAAACAGTCCTTTACAGACAGTGACAGACACAGAGTCATCTCTATAGACATTAATTTCTGATTTTTGTAGAAAAGATATCTATAAATCATTATAGATCTTCACAGGTTTGTTTTTAAAGAGAGGCATGCATGTTTCTAATTTTGTTCATTGTCTCTTGCCTATTCTCTCAGTGTTTCTGGAATGATTTGCAGAATGGCCATTTCTTTAAAACAGTCATATTTTGCAGACTTGTGTCCAAGTCTTGTTTATGGATCCGTTAACTTAAAATCAAAGCAAAAATAAGAGAAAAGTGAGGCAAGACAAAAAAAAAAAAAACATTTGAGTTTAACCAAACATTTTCTATTTAGACAAGATTAAAAACTTTCTGTTAAAGTCTCACCCTAAAAAGCTGCAAACTGTATCTCCCTGCACAAAATGCCTGTGCTGCAAGGCCAAATTTGTCATTGAATTGAGGTCAGAGGTCAAACAAAGTCCCCCCCAAAGAGCTGCAAACGTCGCTGATCTATGGAGATTCAAGGTTTGTCAAGTTATAAGTCTGTGTTCCTGTTGCCTTAGTTTTTAAAATAAACTAAATGAATGATTTGTGAAAAAGTTCATAACTATTTGGAGAAACAAGAATTGCTTGGAGACCATCCGTACGAGTTGAGGAAAAAAGCAATCAACCTCTCCAGCTGTAATTGAATTTGTAGAAAATATAGCAACAACTGTTGATGAGGCACATCTTGCAGTGTGAGCCTTTATTGATTTACTTGAGGCATTTGACACTATTCATTTGCTACTTTCAGCAAAAATGAGAATTATATAGAATGAGAGGTGTTATAAACCACTGGGTAAAAGTTAGTAACAAAACAGCTTTATGGATTAAGTTTTAATTGGCTTTTTCTTCCTCTGTCAGGTAGGCTTTCTGTTTGACGTGTGAATTGATGCAGAAGTAAGCTTTTGTGTCAGCTATTCCACTCTACAAATATTCAATTTCTTGCACCGGTATTGCGTGCATGGACAAAGACAGGAGTCTGGTCGCCAGTTTCAGACTTTGTCAGCCTGATTGCTCTCACATGTAGACATAACCTATACATTCTCCAGAGGGGATGAGGCTCAATCCTCACCTTACTGCTCACTACGCTGAAAATGTTGGAGTGAAATTGCACCATGTGCTCTGATTTTAAATAGGAGAAAAGGATGAAGGATAGGCCCAATATTGTCCTCAACATTTTTTTTTGCATATAACTGAGATCAATTTTCATGTCAGTTTTTCCATGTTTGCAAATCTTGATGGAGTACCGTAATTTGCCGACAGCTAATGTAAACTGATTGTGAGGGGAAAAAATAAATTTCACATCAATTTGAAAGGCAAATAAATAGATGTATAAATACAAAAACAAAGGGTACTATATCTAGAATTTCATTATGTTTTAGTTAATCACACAATATTGTTCCAGTTAGTTATAGCTTTTCCTAATTAATTACTATTTTTATTTATTTCAGGTAATGGAAATGTTTTTATTTAGTTCTTTTTAGTTAACTATAATAACAATGGTTGGTATGTTAAATGTTCTTGTCAGTTGGACTTCTGTGATGAGAAAACATTGATTTGATTCGTTCTTCAAGTGAAAATACCAATAAACTAAACTCATAAATAAGCTCTGAATACGATCTCACAAGGTCAAGGGTCAACAGAAATGCACTCAGCACATTTAATTTCCTACTGAGCTATAAATCAGGAGCCTCTTTTCCTCCTCCGCCCTAACAACACACTGGATCCGTTTGCGGCTGGAAGCTCCGTGAGAAAATCTGAGTTGGGTTCAAAGGAGAGAAAACTCCAAAGGCTGAATGACTGTTTTCCTCCCAGGGACGGGAAGCCTTGAGAACAAAATGAAACCACGTCCACTTTCAGTTTCACCTGAGGAGATTTAATAGAGCCCCCCATGAAATCCTTCCATGCATCAGCAAGGCTGACCTGGAACTGAGCTCTAAGCTGGGAAATAAAATGTGGAGAAGGTTAAATGAGAGATTTACCGCAGAGCTGCAGGAAAACACAGTGAAAGGGCAAGGAAGCATCTTCACAAACAAAACTTTATTATGTTGCACATGTGGTCATTGTTTAGGAAGTTTATTTAAAAATGCACTTTATCATTTTTAGAGCAATTTAAAAAAAAGAAAGGAAATCATACTTGCTTCCAATAGTTAATAAAAAAAAACAGAGTTTTATGTCCAGAGCAGACAGAACAGAGATTGTTCTGTTTTGAGAGAATGTGAAGTTGAGTCTTTTAAACCTAGCAACACAGTTGCAAGCTGTAAATTTAAAACATTTTGCTATGAGTATGTGCTGGTTGTGTCTAACCTGCGATGCATGATGCAGATTAGAGGTTGAACTAATACAGCAGCGTTTTCACTATTCACATGAATACGTGATGGCAACATTTAAAGGAACCTGTTAAAAAAAACAATGCTTCAGTTGTTGGCTGTGGTTCTATGACTTATATTTTTGTGTTTTTATGATGTGAAGCACCTTGAACTGCCTTGTTGCTGAAATGTGTTATACAAATAAACTTGAACTTGAAACTTTTAGGGATAATTTTGACCCTCTGCGGATTACAGGATCCGCAATGAATTCAAAATTGAGCATCCAAAATTGAAAAGTATATACTTGTATTATTGCTTACAATAAACTCAAAACAAAAACATAAATTTGTTTGTGCCAATGATGTGTGGCTATATGTAAAGTTCTGACATGCAACAATGCAACAAGGCCAAATAGAGACGGCTGTTCGGAAATGAAGGATGATTTCTAGCAAAAAGACAGGAAATTTCCTCACGTTGTCCAAACATTGTCTGATTTTTTTCTGAAGACCTTTAATGACATTTGAAAGCTGCTTTGTTTACAGGAATGGGTTCGATCACTTCAGTCTCAGTCAGTGAGCCGTGGATACCAGACGGTATACAGAGCTGCTGAATAGACTGATGGATGATGAAGATTAACTGCCTCCATGCCAATAGACTGTTGTGCAAACACAGCAGACTGGTGGAACCTTCTACAAAGAAAATATTGACCAGGAATCTCTACTACCAATGTTGGATGAATTAATACTTCACAACAACTAAGATTAAATCAGAAAGTCTTTCATTTTGTATCACCTGAAACTCAGAGCTATACAACTCTATTTTTTTAGTTTATATAAGATCTGCTGGATTTTATCAGGTAGAGTTTTTTCCACTTCAGTATCACAGGTAATAGGACATTTCCTCACACCCATTTGATTTCTGGTTTCTTTAATAATAATAAAAAAGGATTTTCCCAATTATTCCATAGCTAATTTTAATGAAAACTAATTAAAACATCAAAATAGCATAACGTTAGAGACATATTGAGATTAGGGACATCACACAGGTTATATCCAATAAGATAAACCAGCCAAATATTTCAAAAACAAATAGCATTTAGTAGATTTATATAGTAAACCAAATTAATCATAGCCTGCAGGCTAGTGGTAGGTAGCAAAATAAAAATCAAAAAAGACCTTTAAAAAGATTGTGTATAAAAGTACCATAATGATGTGAATATTGGCAAAGAAAACAGGAGTATAAGTATCAGGGAGGATGGCTGTGGAATGAGTGGCAGGTGTGATGATTCCTGATGAGTGGCAAGTGTGACGAGCTGCAAACTGAGAACATATAATGGGAGGGAATGACTGCACCAGTTTACATGTTAGTGAAAAATACCCACATTGTCTGCACAGTTTCACTGACGTGTCAAAAGATTAGAAGCGGCCTTTCTTAGTCGCTAAACATCAAACAATCTGAGCAATTAGCAAAAAAAAACTTTTAGATTTACAGATGATGGAGGGACAACAAAGCAAGAAATATTCTCAGTTTGTTTGGATTCCATTTGAAAATTAGATTCCATCTAAAAAGCGGTCTGTTGAGATTTCCTTTATAAGCTTCCCTCGGTTTATTCCACTCTCATCAGTCAAGATATGTTAATCAGGCTCATGTGGGTTTTAGCAAATGTAGGTTGGAGGAAAAGTGAGCCAGCAAATAAGTTAGAATTACTCCTATCAGCAGATCTGAGGTAAAGACATTCGTTTGGGGAAAAAGTACAGAAAGTGGCAGAGACATCGAGACAAACAAAGGGAAGATTGGAAGAAGGTCAGGTCAGAAGTTAAAAACAGGAAGATTCATTAGAAAGGAAGTCATCTTTAATCATTTCGGCTTGAAAACTCTGAAAATGATATAAAAGAAAACAGTTTATATGAGAATGTTCATGTTCAGGAAACTGTAACACCAGCTATTATTGAATGCCAAAAATGCAATTCAGAAGGGCAGTCATGAAAAGCGAAGTGTCAAAAGTTGGGTATATACACGAGTTACCTTGATAACCGCTGACCTAATGTGTGAAAATGTCCTAATGTCAGGACATTTTTCATTTTATTCGAGATAAAGGCCTGATAGGAAAACCAGTGATTTTCAGTTAAGGTCCACAAGGGCAGATGTCCTGCATACTAGAAGTGTCATGTCTCCAACACAACTAATCTGACTAATCGCTCGTCGTCATATTTAGCAGCAGTGAGGAAATTAACCATTCATGTGATTCATTGGTGTGGATAAGGGAAACGTGTCAAGACTATTTGTAAAGCACATTTCAGCAGCGGGGTGATTCAAAATGCTTTACATAAAACTACAAATGGCCAGAAACCATTACGTTGCGTTTTCAAGATAAAGGAAAGCAATCAAAGGTTGGAATACAGAGTAAATGTGTCAAGATGGCTCCTCTTGATTGGATTTGGACACGACTCATTTAGAGTAAAAGGTAACAGTAAACCTACTGTGCATCTTTATGGTTGTTGCTAAAATACTGTTAAGAAAATACCACATAAAAATTGAAAACTCATAAAAGAAAGGCATAAGGCCAGCAAGAAAAAGAATTATGGGCTTGAGGTGTGGTTCATTGCATCTGTGGTTCACTTGTCCATTTTCTCCTCTAACTTTGGAGCTAGGCTGGTTTCTTTGAATTTCTATCGCTCCCTCCACAGGTATGTAATTTATTTATTAGAAAACTACAAATCTTTGCTTGTGTTTGCTCTGCAACAGTACATCTTGTCCTGCAAGCTGCATCCTCTCAGGCTGCAAAATGTCAGCAGTAACTAAGGGTTTGCGGCGCTTAGAGAGCGGTCAATTAACCCAGGAGGGTGGTTGGTGTTTTTCCCACCACTAATTCTGAAGATCTCTGCAGAGCCACACTGAGACATACAGTATCAGTACCGGATCAAGTCTGGCAGAGGCCGGATATTGCGAGACTTCTGTGCCTAGTGGTTTGGGCAGTCCACAGAGAGCGTTTCCATTTCCTCTCTGACTGACCTACTCCACTCTGAATGCAGGGCAGTTCTCAAACACTGACACATTCTCTCCTCAATCCTGGCCGAATGCCACACAAGCCCAGGGGCTGTGCCTATAGAAACACCTCCCGACTGAATATATTATCTTTACACTGTGAAAGACAGATGCACTACCCTGTAGAGCACGTTGGTATGCAGGGCCCTCTCTCTCTGATGGGTATTTTTGTGCAGCGGACCTTGAAAGGGAATTCAGTCACTGTCGGCTGCATAATAATGTTGGAGAAAAAAACATTGTCAAGCCACTTTATAAATGCTTAGAGCTGCACTTTGGATTGAATGTTGCTTGTAAAATGTGCTAGAGCAATAAAAGGTAATGGATGGCATAGAAAAAAAAAAAAACATTTATGGTTTCATATTAGTTGAGCTCTGAGGCCAAAGGTTCAGAGCAAACAAACAATAAGTAATTTTCTCATTTATTTTCAAAAATTGCATGTTGATGTACTTTACCTCTGTGTTTAGGATTGTTTTGATTTCAATAACCCAAATTGCGGTATATATAAAAACTGGAGAAAGAATAGAGGACAAGGCTGCCAAGGACACAGCTGTAAATTGCCAAAGAGTGATGACCTTACATCTGGTTGGTAGAGTTATAACATCCAACAAATAAAAGTAGTGATAGCAAAGTCTCCAGCTTGAATTTAAGTTCATAAGGTGAAGATTTATGTGGAAATTTACCTACTGAGGAGGTGGATATCAGAAGAACAGCAACTAATGTTGCTGTTGAGGAAGGTTTCCACCGCCCATTGGAAGACTAACGACACACTGGCATGTCTCCTGTTGATGCAAGCAGTAACGATTTTCTGTTCCCTGATCAATGGGCTGGATTGTAGCATCATTTTAACCGTATAGTACCAATGTCTTATGGACCTGGAACAGAAGGGGGCCCAGGAATGGTGTAGAACTGGTTGGTTGCATTGGCTGCTTTACTATGGAAACAAATAAATGGTGCATCAAAATGTGTTGTACTGCTCAGTCTGACAAAAATTAGATATTAGTTTAAATGTTTAGCAAATAAATTCTGCTTTTGTTAATGGGAGTATAGTTTTTCTTGGCTTTAACCCTGACTGGAATAACTAACCAGGGATTTTTGAGTTTTTTTCCTCTGTGTGCTCCAGATGGTGGTCATTTGACTCGTACTCTGTGATGGAGTCTGCCAAGCTTTCAAGGCAAAGTCAACCAACATGCAAAAGCCGAACAACTGTTGTAGTGCCAAATCATTTTGCATGTTTTGCAAGTCAACCAGAAGCTGGCTGACTTTTCTGATGTGCAAGCAATTATGTCTCAATTGATCCAACTCAAGCTACAGCGGAAATAACTGTTTAACACAGGGGTCCCCAAACTACGGCCCGCGGGCCGGATCCGGCCCGCCACGTCATTTGGTCCGGCCCCCTGAACAATGCCGGATCCGGCCCGCCTGCTCATACCAGAGAGCATTCAGTGTTTTTTTTCATATATTGTATTTTCCGGTTTATATGTGGATTTTTCTTCAACCACCAGGGGGCTTTTGAGCAAATGTGAAACTTACTTTCCCTCAATGGAATATATACTCGTCAGTCACCGTTTCACTCACGGTTTTTTCCATTTGCATTCTGGGTAAAAATCTATCCAAAAGTGTCGTCGTCTCCTCCCCCCCCCCGTCGACAAGAATTTCTTTGTTTTTTTTTACTGCAAAAACTAAGACCGGCCCCCGACCACAGAAAGGAACAGCTATGTGGCCCTCGCAGGAAAAAGTTTGGGGACCCCTGGTTTAACAGATCAATGTTGAAGTTAATGCCATTTTTGTCACTGTGGTGCATTGCTGAAGAGGGATAGAAGTTTTTCCTGAACAATTAAACTAAAGATCAAGTTGAGATGTTTTTACTTTTCTTATTGATATTGAAAATACCTACATCAATAAATTGGACAGAAGATTCCAGCAGTTGCAGGAGGTTTTCAAAATTGTCTTAAACCTGTAAAAGACAACAAAATTGTCCAGAATCTTTTAATTTTTAATTTTTTTTTTTTTTTGCAGAGATCATAACCCAGATCCAGTCTCTGATAAACATACACTGTTCTGTTAGGATCCCTTTGGTTTTCTTTTGTGCTTGGATTGTTCATGTTCATTATCATTATAGGTCCCTTGTATATTCAAATAGATTTAAAATATTATATCAAATATAGTGTCTATTTAACAATGCTTAGATTATTGTCAAACATTTTTACCATCTGGTTTGTAGTTCCTCGAGTTTCAGTTTAGATCCCTCTGTGTTAATCTCTCCCTCAGTTTACCTGTTTTCCTGTCTTAGCTCGACCAGATTTCCTCTATTTAGTTTATCTGGTTCTTGTTTTCTTCCACCCCTCCTCAGTATTTAAGCTCCTGGTTTTTCATTGTCTCTTTGCTGGATTATTCTATTCCTTTGCCTCATTTCAAGTTCTGCTTTAATTAAAAGCTTCAAAATGCATTTCTCTTATGGCTAGCTGTGTCTGGACCTTGCTTCAACCAAACCAAACACAACACTGTTAGCCAAAATTTCACAATTGTTTGGCAGAATTAAAATTTTATGCATTGGAACTTTCATCCAGTCAGCTGACAGATTATGAATAATTGCTTTCATGTATGAAACATTGTTTTAGAATGAAATCAGATCAAGGATTTCTAATAACAAGAAGCAAAGTAGCAAAACTGCTGACTTAGTTTCAGTAGAAAACCCCCAGGATCCCTGCTGCAGTGAAGTGATTTGATGTTACGGATCCAGCACTGTAGTAGGTTCGTGCTTGGGGCTTCAAACCCTCATTATTCCCTCTAACCTTCCTATAACACTTTAGAAGACATATTCAGGGTTGTTATGCAGATGAAACATCTGCCCTATGCGACAGACTGACTTTGTAGAGCATCATTATGAAATGATGTCTTCTTCAAACCTCGCACAGAGAACACGTTAGAGACTGCCTGGTCAGTAACTCTGAGTGACAGTTCATCAGTTGCTAAACTGAAAGCACAAAATGCCTCTTCACTGACATGTCACACTCATGCAACATGTTCCCTGAATACCCAACTCTGTTCCAAATTACATGCATGGCTGGAGATTAGTTGGTCAAAGGGAGGCTACGATTTAGCAGGAGACAAATTACTATCAATAAAACATCATGTACACTGAGAAATTTCCATGGTTGACCTACGGGTCTTCACTTAAAGCGTTAAATTGGTCTGTCTTGTTTGTCACATTCCCACCATATTTCACCTGCAATGACAATTGATGCAACTGTGATAATCGTCTTCCAGCTCGCAACAGGTTTGTGAAAATTGTCACGTTCAAATATCAGCTAGCGACCATGATGATTTAAAAAGAAATTTAAGTAGCAGAATCAATTTAAAGATGATCTATTATGCTTCCTTGAACAGGTTAGAATAGGTCTATAAAATATGTTCATCACATTTTTTTGCACAAAATCATTCTTAGATAATGAGATTCTAGTCTGGTCAGATCTGTCTATTTTGAGCTCATTTCAGAATCAGCTGTTTTTGGGCCTCTGTTACTTTAAATCCAAATTAGCTGCTACTGGCCACGCCTCCCAACTCAATGTTTACACTCACGCATGAAAATGGCTGCAAACAGATGTGCAATTATACAACCACATATCTTTGAAAAGCAGAAGTAGAGCCTACTGCACATCCAACAGGAATGCGACATGTGGTCTCTTGATGGTAAATCAACAACAGAACACTTCTCTTTTCCAGCAGCCATTGTACAGCACATACAGCGGTAAAACTAGCTGATCAAATGTGGTAGAGTTCAACTTGGGTTGTTAGGTGACTGGCTGGGATTTCCATGGTTTGCTAGGTAACGTACTGGGCTTTGCTCGGGTTGCCTGGTGAGGGGCAGTGCCTGCCTATTTGTGATGTTACTTTCCATAGGTTTTTGAAACAGGTCATTTTCCAGACACCAATAAACATGAACTTATTGTCAAAAACTGCTTAGTCTATTTTTAGAAGCAGTACAAATCCAAATAAAAGCAGAAAAACATGCAAAATGTTAATTTTTTAACAGTTATCTAGCCCTAAGCTAGATAAGTTTTAGCTTAGAGCCAAACTTTTTGTCATATGTATGATCTGCACGAGGCAAAATTCTTTAAACTAGATGAAGATGTTTGTGGTGTCTAAAATCTTTACAGTACCCTGCATCACACCATGACCCAAAAATGAAAGTAAATACAGAGCTAGATGTTTTATGACACCCCTGCTGTTGAGGCTATTTTCAAGTCCTTTTTTCTATTAACTTATAATACATTTGTCAATGGAGTATTGGGTTTTATGGGTTAAACTTAGTTTTCCTCAAATCCTTCCACATTGTTTTTTTATTGCCAAGACTTTCAGAGTTAATGTACCGATATAGAAAACAACTTTTATGTTTCTTACCAAAGACATGATTTATGTAAAACCACATATAAGTTTTAAGCTACTTTGTGTTCTTATCTTCCAAGTCTGCTTTCTTACAAATGCTAAAAGTTTTTCAAGTACAACAAAGAGCCGCTTCTTTATATTTCACTGTCGCATAGTGAAGCCAATGGGTAATTTTTCAGGAGTGGACAGTCTGTAAGGTCATTACATCAATTCTTGTCAGCTTACGTAACAACATTTAAGTCTGGATAGCGGCTGCTTCGCAGCAGGCGCTAATATGATCACAGGATGAAATGTCACTGCAAACCTCAGAGTACAACTGTGTTTGTGCAGAGGAAACAGAAAATCAACCCCCAAAAATTCAACCCTATCTTTAGCCGTCATAAACTTTATCATCCTGATCATGTGTATAAAAATGCATACTTATCAACTTGCTTATAGATTTCTATGATTAGACACATGCAGTCACTTTTCTATTTGCCTCCGAGTCTTTTGTGATGAGGTTGTTATTCAATTTTGTGTGTGTCCCTCCTCCCACTCCATGATTGTACAATGTGTGGGTCATGTTTCCTCAGGGCGTTGTTAATGGCAGTATAAATGAAAACTCTGAAAATCAGAAGCAGCAGAGATCCCAAGAAATGGAAAAGATGTAGTCTGAACAGAAGGAGGGCCTAAGGCACCATATGTTCTAGGTGCACTGTGACTAACAGCAGCAGTTTATTCTGCACACAAAAGGTTTCTCAACTCAAGAATGATACTTTCTGTAGCAGAGTATTTCATACACCAATACAGAAATTGGTGCTCTTCTCCTTCAATTTGACCTTAAATAAATTAAGAATAACATCTTCAATCACTGTCAAACAATACTGTGCAAAAAAAAAATCAACACAGGTCTCTGCTGCATGTTTATTACACCCTTGCTTTGTCCCTAGAGTTCTGATATTATATACTTGATTTAGACATCCATGCGTGCAGTGTCTTTATCTAATTAGTTGGTAAAGTTTTAATGTGCTAGACCTCAAACTCATTATCTTGTCATAGCCATTTGGAGGTAATAAATTTGAAAAAGAGAGAAAACTCTTTGCACCAACCACCTCAGGGGAACCGATAAAACAACTTGAAAACTTGGTGTCAGCGAGGACTTTCTTCCATTATTCTGGTTTCCTCCCACCTTCCAAAAACAAACAATCAGTTCTCCTGAAGTAGGTATTTTGGAAATCGATGGTTGCACTTCTTTGTTTCAAGCAAGTGACAAACTGTGACTTTTAAGAGACAGGAGTCAATCTCAAAGTAGTGAATGACTTGATTCAGGAGTGGATGTATGAAGAGCAATAAAAGAAACCACAATGTCACCAATCATAGCAGTATGTACTAAGATGTTTCCACAGGATCAGTCAAATCTATCTGTAAATAATAGAGATTTCTGCACCTCTACCAGCAATTGTGGTCTGACTTTGAAAGGGAAAATACCACATTTTTTACATGTCATTAGAAGCATAAAATGCAAACTAATGACACTTCTGTGAACAGAAATATTAATTTGGTGAAACAGTCTACAAAAACCAAAGGCTTAGATTATGAAACTAACATTTAGACAAAGACAATGAGGTTGGACAAAGATGAAGTGAATAAAAAATGCATTTTTCAAATGCTTGACAAAGATAAAAAGTCATCCAAACCAACACGGTCTTTTCTGAAGCTGAAATCATGTCCAATGATGATTTAACTAAAGCAAGTGAGGCTAGAAGTGTTTCTGTCATTGTAGTTTAGTGGAGCCCCAAAAACTTTGGCAAGATATTTCTTAAACAAACTGGTCTGTTTGTATTGAGAGTGAGATTAATGAAATAAAATCTGTTATTTCATCTTCTAACAGGGGGATGAATCCTTTAAATATTTTCATATTTGTTGAAAACATTTAAGTGGGGAAAAACAACAGACAGAGATTTTGTAGATATACCAAAAGTTAGGAGTTTTAAGAGTTGTTTTTTCTTCCAAGGAGCCAAACTTAATGGTGGTTGTTTAAAGTGGCCAATATTTATTCAGACATTCATAAGTTTTTCCAAAAGGAATTCATCATCATTTATTTGTGACTCAGTGAATATGTCATGTTTATTTTTCTCTTATTTTGTTTGTTTTTTACCTTTTTTTCACTATAGACCTTTTTGTGTCTGAATATTGATTGATTGATTGATTGATTGGCTTTTTTTCCACTTCCAGTTCCTGAAGAATGCCTCTTAACTCTTGTCTGTGAAGCCTTCATACAACAGCTTGTAAAACACAGGAGATGAATAATGTTTTCAACACATAACAGACAACTTAAAGAACTCTTTAAATATTGTAAGGCACTTTGCTACATGCAGCCTTTGTTCCCCTTTTTGTACATTTGATCTCTGTAACTTCAAGAGAGACAGGAAGTAGAGTTTTAATGTCAACATGGAGATTTCTTGAGTTGGTAGCTAAAAACTTGACGTACATTAGATGATAAATGGAAGGAAGATGCATCTTTAAATTCCCGTGTCAGGCCTTTGCAATACTTTATCCTTTATTATAAAAATATGACTCTCAGATCATGTTCATCTACAGTAGATAGTTTTTTTTTCAGGGTTCGGAGCCTGGACTGAAAAAGCAGCAGGGCTTCAGAATGCCTAGAGAAGTATTGATCAGTCAGCTGTGAAAGATTACAATGTTTGGCGCCCTGTTTGCAGGAAATAAAGAAATTAGGGGTGGGTTAGAGTACACAGTGGGGTACATCATCATGAAAAATCATTCTTGCATCTGTTGTTTCATTTAATTATACACCAAAAAAGCTAATTCCTCTCACAACCTACTGTTTTAATTCTCATTAATTCTAAATAAATGTGCAGTCGTTCAGTAAAATACGCTTCCAGCCTCCAAAGTAAAAAGTTTAATGCCACTATATGGAGCATAAAGTCTGTTGGTGGAAAAGAAAAAACTGCATCTAGCTCCTCTTACTTTTAACAAAGTTACAAAATTGTATCTTCAATGCTGGCATTGTCACTTCTTGTTTCGATCTTTGCTGGAACAATACAATACTTTCAGCAATCAAGCGTTAAGTGATATTAGGCTGTAAGGCTGCACATTAATCTGTGTGATGAAGTGTGCAGGCCCGACGTCTGATTCTACACCATCAACCCGATGAGCGTGAAAACCCTGTCGGCCTGAAGCTTTCACCATGACAGACAGATCTACGGCCATTATGACAAAACGGTTACACGAACCGATTCAGCTTGTAGAAGTTGGAGACGGCCGCAAAAGTTTTTGACATGTGCAAAGCAAGGGTGTCATGGGAGAAAAAAATACAAAAGACGGAATAATAAATGTCTCCTTTTTCCCGCCTCTGCTGTTGCACTGAGATTCACCCTGATAGTCTTGAGTGTGTCCATTTTGATAATATAAAATAGTTTTGTTACATTGATTTTGATCACAGAAACGAGAACTGCTGCACTGGTCCTGCTTTAGGAGTTGAGCTCATTCCAGTTAAAAGTAAGAAAAAACCCAGAAGGATTTATGTCCAGGCTTGATATTAATACCAATTCAAGTTGAACTCAAAGTAGAACTGCTGCTTCTCCACATCAAAAGGAGTCAGTTTATACCTCCTGGGGAATTTAATTTGAAACCCCCTGCTGTTTCAAATAGTTCATGATGTTCTCCATTTTATTAACAGCCTTTGGAGGAGAATCAGATCGAGAGCATCATGAAACCTCCACCATGCTTATCAGCAGACATTAGGTGTTTTTTCACACTCAGCCTTTGTTTCAAGCCAGAACAAACTGGAGTGGATGTGGCAGAGAGGCTCAATCTAATTTCTTCTGATCTGAGAAAGAGGCACCAGACAGGTTCAAACTCCCTTTTTTTTTTCTCATATTGCTTCCAAAGTGTGTGTTGATGCCTTTTTCTTGCATCTATTTCTATTTTTAAGCATAAACAAGAAGCTATGGCTTATTAATTAAATTATCTGATCACCATCTCTGATCACACATTACTAATGCAGTAGTTACATTTGATTTTTATGAACTGGAAGGGCTGTAAATAAGTTTGTCATTATAAAATTGATAAATATTTATTTATGTTAAATACTGTTCACTGTATAAAGGTACTCAAAATAATCCTTGGCTATTGCAGAAAAAGCTGGATTAATGTTTGCTGTTTTGCACATCTTTACCAGACGTGCCAATAAATGATGAGGGTGCTGTATTCCTTAATCAATACTACTGAAAAATACAATTTCATTTCAGATCATTCCATCTACGTTTCTTCTTTGTTTACATTTGGCTCTTTAGAGGCAGATTGAAGTAGCGTGGTCACCAAATGTGCCTCCCTGATGTTTGATAATGAGATGTTTGGGCTCTTCATCACATTAGCCTATGAATCTAATAGGCTGTTGTGAATAAATCGATAGCTGCTGGCTAGAAATTTCAAACTACCCAAGTGTAATTTTGATGGCAAATTTTGTGGTTTGAGGAAGCAACCCCCTGCAGAAAGCTTCAACAATCTTAAAGAGGACTGCTTCCATCTTATTGTCGCATATTGTAGAGCTCTCAAAGGGAAACGGGAGTAAGAAACAAAAATCTCATGCTTTGTTGTCTCTCTCTCCGGCCTCTTTGGCTCCCTCTGTTATGCTCACTTGGGGCTGAACTGCTAAATCAATAAACCAATGCTACTTCTCAATAACTCAGCAGAGGCTTTTGCCTGGTGTGACAGTCTAGGTAACACACAGCAGGTTTCTATTTGAGGACAGGCACTTTTAGGACCCCTTCATACTTTCAGCAAATACCTTTGGTTGGTTCCACCTCATAATGCTGTTATACTTTGAAGCCTTGGGTGAAAGAAATATATGAATCTCACTACAAAGTGGACTGCACACTTTAGAGTTGATGCAGGTTGTTGCCCTCATCTCTTTCATACTTCTAAACTCTCCACACTCCAATGTAAGATTTGTTTATTCATTTTAGAAATAGACGAAAAACATTCAAGAGCAGTAGCACATTACAAACTATGACATATGAAGTGCATCATGTATAGATGAAAAAAGTCAGATTTTTCTGCAGTACTTAGGACATTTTGTCCCTTTACTCATCTTCTGCAACAACTTGAACAAGTCCTAATGAGTTTTTGTTCTCATCAGTTTGGTCATGAACTTTCTTTTGCTTGGTCGATGCCTCATCTCACTACTTCTTCAGCTGATTGCTACGTTTATGTTAGAAATTTTCACCCCAGAATGATGGTTTACAACAGCATCGAGCAAAGTTTGGAATATTTCCCCATCAAGAGTTCTGTCACGTTCTGCAACAAAGTCCACATTATTCGTCCCTCTACTCTTTTTAAACCTACTGAGAACAATGGTACTGAGCAGATTCATCAGCAGCCTTCCAGTCAACAGGACAGCTGTTGCTTAGAAATTTTGCAATCTCCAACAAAAAGCTGAAACAGTCTTAGAGCCCAATTTGACCTCGACTGGCTTGAAAAGCACAGTTTCCACCTCACAGGAACTGTCAGAATTGTTGCTATGTTTTGCATTATTCTTTTGGATAACTTTTCTAATGTCAAGCAGGAATAGCTGTGTTTCTATTAACTATAAAAATGTGCAAATTGGATTTATGAAAAATCTGCTTAATAGAAACACACTAAAAAAATTTTTTTAAATAGTTTTTGCACAAGAATGAGGTCTTTATTTAGTCGTATATCACAAAACTCCAAAAAACACTTTTTTTGCTTCACACAATCACGTAATCGGATGTTACTACTGGTGCAAACGACGTAGAAGATGACAGGAAGTTTCTGGGGGGGGGGTTTCGGGCAATGTGCAGCTTTCTCCATCAAAGCTCTCACAGCATCGCATAGTGCGTCATTCGAACCCGTTGAATCCACAGCTGTGCTGTAAAATCGCCGACAACAATTTCCCCAAAACGCTGCATAAGTAGCCGCTCCCAACTATCAGGCTTGTCTCTCCAATGCCTGAAGAAGATGCAGATGTCTCCTCTGATGACTGATCGATGAGCGCTAGCAACAAAGTCTGCAATACAAATATATCTAGTGTTGTTTCGACATCAGCAGGGCATTGACGAAGGTTTGTGCACATTTGTAGTGGAAACGCAGCCAGTGATGGAAATCTTTTACCACCATGTTGCTCTTCCTGCAGAAGTTCACCCTGATTCTCTAAACTGGGCAGCACTTTGGTTCCTAGAAGATGCACTCAGGTTACAGAGTCCTGGTGAACTGTCTGTCTTCAGAAAGAAGTTCTTCTTTAGTATGCTTCCTATCAGCAGGTTTGGATTCAGTTTCAATTAAATTCCGTTTAATTAGATAACACCAATTTACAGCACATGTTATCTCAAGGCACTTTACAAAAAAAAAAGTAATTTCAATCCAATCATCTTAGGGGTTGAAATTAATTATCCACTTCTTTGGGACAATGCTAACTGCATCTCAAGAAAGCTCAATAAATAAGTGCAGTCCTACACTCAGAGTGTTTTTAGAAAGGTCTCCACTCACCAGTAATATTTCTGTTGCCCTACAATGTAAAATTGAAGTTTTAATTTTACCACAGTGGGGAGTTTTTGATTATGAAAGGTCTGTTAAAGGTCATGTCACAGCATCTCAATCAGATTTGAGTCCACATTATGTCATGTCAAAAACATTACTGGTAGTGCAAAATTAAGGTTTCTAAACCCTGCTTGAACTAGGCAAAAGAAGAGTGTGCAGCAGTATGATAGGAAATATGACCTTGGGTGGAGACGAGACAAGCATATCTAAAATACTGATCTTTCTAACACTTTCATTATTAATAGCACTGAAATATTTTGCAGGAGACAACCTCAAGAAGGGCACTGACTAGTGAAAGGCTACACACGGGTAAAACACAGAGTGCTATTGCCTGAGCTTTCTGGAACTATTTTTATATTTTTTATTCATGGACACGATTTCAATGCACTTCCACATATGTTCAACCAGGGAGCAGCTGACATTACATGAAATTATCACCTTCAGGGATGTCTTATTGCCTTCAAGTCTTCAGAATTAAAATGAGGAAGAAGCACCAGAAGACTTTCCGGGAAAAAAAAAAGAGAGATAAATGCGTTTCCGTT
Source organism: Poecilia formosa (assembly GCF_000485575.1). Taxonomy (NCBI): domain Eukaryota; kingdom Metazoa; phylum Chordata; class Actinopteri; order Cyprinodontiformes; family Poeciliidae; genus Poecilia; species Poecilia formosa. Next base: position 605,786 of record NW_006800207.1, on the reverse strand, counting down.
TATAATGCTGTTCACAGATGTTCTTACAGAGATGGTGATTTGTATTCGAGCCACTGCTGAAGTTTCATCTTTGGAGCATTTGTTTCAATGAAAAATTACTCTGACATGGAATGTCTATTTCCTCCTTCTCTTGAAGTGCTTCTCCGAAGTTGGTGCTGTGCTTTTGACCCCAGGTCAAAAAAATACCTCTGTATTAAAATCTTGTTATCCATCCTAACTTTAAGGCACACTGGCTTTGCCAAGTATTCGCCCCCTTACTAATGTCTTATGGTTTTGTCACACTTCATTTTTTACAATAGTTTGAAAAAAATCTGAGAAACAGATGAATATCTGACTAAATTACATAGATTAAAAGATCTTAAAAAGTATTCCAACATGTACCAATCTAAAGACATTCCAAAACAAAAGCTATTTCTAAGGATTGGTCTTCCAATTAAAAGACAGTAAGAGCCATTTTCTGCAAATGAAGAAAACATGGAAGCTTGCTGAACCTTCCCAGCACTGGTCAACATACCAAAATTACTCCAAGAGTGTATCATGCAGGAGATCACACAAGAATCAGAACAACATCCTTTGCCATAGAGCAACGATCACATTATAAGAAGGTTTTCACATCTGAATGTCTCACAAAACACAAGCACATCCCATTCTGTATGAACTCAAACAATTCTGCAAAGAAGAGTGCACTGAAATAGTGATGCAAGAAATACATCACCAGTTACTAAAAACACTTGATTGCAGTAGCAAAAGTAGCTACAATCATTCATTAAGTTTAGGGGACAATACTATTTCACAAGTTGGTTTGAGAAGTCCTTTTTCCTTTAATAAATAAAATCCTGAATTAGAAATTGCACTTTTTCAATTATTAAAATTTATTTGATGACGTGAAACATCTCAGCTAACAAAACAAGCAAAAACAGAAGAATCTGTTAAGGGTTCGCTTATGTTTTTCGTGGATCTGTGTACAGAGGTAATTAAAGCTGTGTGAAAATAAAACCCAATGTACCAGCAAAATAGTGTTGGAATGAGATTTTATATTCTAATGGTGGCAGCAATAATAGCACAAGCCTTTGAGGACTGGCGTTTGGTCTTTTCATGGCAGCTGAGACGGACATTTTTCCATGCGTTATCTCTCACAACAGGAACGGGCTGTCTGCTGCGTTCCTTTGTGGTCTACAGTAAAATGCTGTATCAATAAAATGCCAAGACAGTAGAAAGTGGGTATGAATTATTGAAAGCCACCGCAGTTCAGGCTAATCTCCACAGCGCAGTTAATTTGATGTTCTTGTTTTTCTGTTTTGGATTCAACCTGCAATGCACCATCTACTCCTGCAAATATCACAAACGGAGAGGAGCAGATCAGTGGGAAGCAAATGAATGATCCGCCGATGCTAATGTCCTCCGCCGGCCGAGGTCTTGCTCAATAAACCTGGAAATGAGACAAGCTTGAGAGAAATGCTGTGATCAAATATGAGCCTCGTCATTTCAAGCCCACACACCTGAAGCAGCGGTTGATAATGAGAGAGGAATCTGCAATGAGGTGGAGAAGCTGGAGGAGGAGGGGGTGAAACATGCACTCGGCCATTTAGGAGCTATGCTGGGCTTACGGAATATGCTTTGTAACCTTTATCGGGGCTGCGGAGTGAATATCAATAACTGAGACAAGCGCCTGATCTGTGGGAAACGTTTTCTCAGCAGAGTGTGAGACACTGATCCAAGCTTTCATCTCCTCCCTTAAAACATCAAGTTTTGCCGTTAACAGCAGGTGGGTCCAGCATTGTGCTTTGATTAGAATACAATCAACCAGGTCTGGATGCAACACATTGGTTATTGAAGTCAGGGGCTTGTTATCTCCTTGCCACATCAACATGAGGGAATTGAAGTCCCAAGGCTTTCTAATTATTTGTTTTCATTTGATTGTAATCGGTTTAAAACTACTAAGTGGATTACTCATCTGACAGCGGGGGGGGGGGGTTGCAGGGAAAATATGGTAAGGTGAAATGACTCTACTGTGCTGCTGGGAACAAGATAGCCACAAATTAATATAATCATCTCCATTGTCATGACTTTATTTTTAATTTTTTCACGAGGTTATAAGGCAAATAGAGATAAATTGAAAAGATTTTTGTTGTTGAGATTTTCTGCAATTGGAAAGAATAACCAGCATGTGAAATAAAACTGTTCTTATAGAGTTCAACCAAATCTGGCATAATTTACAAAGCTATACTTTTTATTGTTTAGAAAGAAATGGCGTGGAATAAAAATATATGCACATACAAAGCATGAAGTTTAGCTCATTGTTGAAATTAGTTTAAGTTTTATTGAAAATCCAGTAGATTGCATCAAGTCACTTGTAGATTTCATTCCTCATTGACAAATAATCATTTGCACTGTGTTGTTGATTTTGAAGCAATCCCCCATACTGAGCATGCACCTGGTGACAGTGGAGAGGAAAATCCCACATTAAGCTCAATATCTGGTAAAATTGAGTTTCTTGTTTTTTTTTTCTTCTATAAATTACACATTTGTGTTTGAATAACTATATTAGACAAGTACTGAAAGGTTTGAATGTTTCACCTTTTTTTTTTTAATTAGGTAATGCAGCAAGACTGACATCAGGTAAAGTATTAAATCTAAAATAGATCCTGCCAAAATGGAAAAGAATAAGGGTGTTGCAAAGGCCAAAGTCCTGACTTCAACATTATTAAAATGTTGTGGTGAAGCTTAGACAGAGCTGTGCATAAACAAATGATTAAACTGTGGGAGTGGAGTGGGCCAAAATGACTGAAACGATTTGTAGGAGTGACAAGGTCATTACTTCGAGTTAATGCGGCTAAACAGGGTTCACCTATAATCAGGAGTTATTTTGTTCTGCATATTTTTTACACACTGATCTGCACTTTGGCTTAATTTTACTGAATAGCAAACCTCTCATGTTGTTTTTTATCTTTATTTTAATAATCTAATAACATCCTGACTAGAACATTTCTGTTAAATCATGTTTGAAACATTACAATAAAGAAGCTGCCATTTCATTTTCTATTAAATATTTTGAAACACATTAATGCATAAATTCTGATGTATTGATTAAAGACCAGGATGTTAAGCTTGACCTGGTCTCTTGGGTAGAAAATCACATTTCAAAGATATGTGTCTATTTAAAAATGTTGCAATGAAATATTCAACATGAAAGTTTGATCTAAAATATTTTTACTATCTTTGGTGTCTGAATTAGGTAACCTTTTTGATGCTGTAAGACAAAACCAACAGGCTGATGCAAACAAAGACAAAACTGTGTTCTCAACAGACTGTAGCGAGCCATGAAGACTTTGATGCATGAAAAATAACTGAGGTACGTTTGAGTTTCATCTTGCTTAAATTATATATCAGTTTCTTCCTTGGATACATACCATACCATACCAACTTTATTTATAAAGCACTTTAAAACAACCACAGTTGATACAAAGTGCTGTACAATTTAAGAACACAACATAATAAAAGTAATTTAAAAACAGTTTAAAAACAAAAACATACAATTTAAAACTAAATCCCACTGGTGTTGAAAGCCAAGTAAAATAGATGGGTTTTAAGACGAGCTTTAAAAATGGACAGAGAAGGGGCCTCTCTGACCTGCAAAGGTAAGTCATTCCATAATTTGGGGCCCATAACAGAGAAAGCCCTGTCCCCTCTGAGCTTCCTTTTTGTTCTCGGTTCCTCCAAGAGCAGCTGATTTGCTGACCTGAGAAACCGATGGGGTACGTAAGGATGAAGAAGCTCAGTGAGGTAAGCTGGGGCAAGATTATGCAATGATTTAAAAACAAACATAAGAATTTTAAAATGAATCCTAAAATATACAGGCAGCCAGTGAAGTGAGGCCAGGACAGGGGTCACATGCTCTCTCTTTCGAGTACCTGTCAAAAGTCGTGCCGCAGCATTTTGTACTAGCTGCAGACGTGAGAGCAGCGACTGACTGACTCCCAGATAAAGTGCATTACAGTAGTCCAATCGAGTTGAAACAAAAGCGTGGATCAACAACATAAATAGTTGTTTTTTTCTTAAAAATTTGGCAAAAATAGACCAGGGTGCTTGTTGTTTTTTATATTGACTTAAAACGTATTTATAGTCACCACTATACTATATTGATTATTTTCTACATAATATATACAAGTAATGAAAATGTCAAATTAGTCAATAACATGCCAGAAACCCAACATATCTAGTCATCAGCATCTGGACATGGTGAAGTTGACTTGCTGAAGTTCAAACTGACCATCAGAATTTGAAAGAAAGGGGATTTAAGTAACTTTTAACTTGCTTGGTGAGTGCATCAGAAACTGCTCATTTTTGGGATGCATATTCAAAACTATCAGAGAATGTGTCAAAAGGGGGAACATATTCTGTGTGAGTCAGTTATAAAGACAAAATGCATTGAGATCAGAGGAGAACAGGCAAACTGCCTCTAGATGACAGGCTAAAGAGGCTCAAATAGCCACTGGGTACAACAAAAACACGGTTTGATACGTTTGTGGCACACATCATTAGATGTGATTTATTTTTTTACTTCGGTCAGCAGTAAACTGTCTTTTTATCTTTTCCTTAAAGTTATTAGATTTTATAATGTTCTAAAGATCACAAAAAGTGGAAAGTTGAAGACTGGAGATTTGGTTGGATTTATTTTCAATGAATAAAGTAGCATGAGAAGCCGATGCCTGGCTAGAGACACAATAAAACCCTTTGAAAACATCCTATGTTAATCTATAGAAATCATAAGACAGTGTGCAATTATTTGAAAATTAAACATGTTTAAATAACTTTTGCTGTTGTCTTTTAATTTCAACAAACTAGTGTCCCAGCTGTACCTGAATGCAGCATTTGCAGCTTTAGGGAAAATCCCCCGTCATTAAAGGAGCTTCGTCTGACTGGCATTTATAAGATGAGTGGAACTTGGGCTGATTGGATAAAAAGAGTTTGACTTGGTGTCATCATTTTTTGAAGTTACACTATATAATGCTGAATTGCTTTTTTTAGTTCCGCACATAAACATCCTGTGTGTGTTCAAGTGAAAAACATGTCTGCATTAGGTATATGAAATATAACACACAACTATTATTTGTGAGTGTTTCCTAACAAAGGATTGACCGAGTTGATTGAGCTGTGTAACTGTTTTTATTGTTGTGTGGCCTTAAACTGGTGTGGCCTTAAACTGGTGATTTAATGGAGCGTAGAGGAATGTGTGGCTTTTTGACAGAAGGAGGTTTGTTCTTTAAACTATGGGGGCAACTCCATTCTGATGAGTCCCAGGTGCTGAAGAGGAACACAGAGTCAAAGGACATATCTGTGTAAGACAGCACATGTACATTCTGCATCTAAGAGTCCTCACCATGTATATGGTTATTTAATTCTTGAGTTTGCCACACAAAACACACACACAACTACACAAAACCAGCAGGGCATGTACTGTTACACCTGACCATGTCCATAGTATAGCCAGAGTTATTTCCAGTGGGATAATACACCATGTCACAAAGCTAAAATCATATCAAACCGCTTTCTTTTAGCACAATGAGTTCACTCTACTCCACAGACACCGGAGAACCTTTGAGATGTAAGGAACACAAGCTTCATATCATGGATGTGGAGCCCACAGTTCTGTCACTGTCGACAAAAATCTCTGAGAAATGTTTCCGACACCTTGTTGTATCTGTAAGAATAAACGCAGCTCGGGATAAAGCTGAGCCCACCACAGAAATGACATGTGATTGTATTCACAAAATATCATTTTGGAAGTGTATTTCTTAGTACGTTGATGAGTGTTTGGAGGTTTTATTACCACAATAACGCTGATAGTGTTTGCAATATTGTATTTTATTGCATATTTTACGAGCTGAAGCCCAGCATATGGTGACGCTTAAAAACAATCCTACAGGATTTGAACATGCTACACAGTGCAAGCTCAAGATTATAAGATCTTGACTGTAACCCGTGTCTTTTATGATGTAAGACTGTGTGATTTATTGCAGTAGCAGATTTAAGTCAGAAAGATCCATCACAGTTATCAGGCTAATCATAATTAGAAATCAAGTGCTGGTGTTAATCCTTTTATTGTGAGATTTGATATTCCAAAAAAGGAAAGACATAAGTGGAGGAAGCTGTCAAGGTGGTCATAGGCGGGAGAAGAAGAGCACAACACAAACAAAACTCACAAAAGTGTCCCAAAACACTTATGGCTCTGCTTGACATTTTATGTTGAAAGTGAACACAAAGTTTTTCAAACACCAACTATATCTAATGGCTTACTTTATTGAAGTTATTTTATAGACTTCATGTGACCAAAAATATGCATAGTAAAGAAGTACACTGAAACTCTTATGAAAAAGTCAAAAAAAAGAAAGAAAAGAGATTTGTCTTGAAGCCCTACTGCCATCTTATATGGATCCTATTATTGGTGACATTATTATGGACGGAATATTAGTTTTGTTTTGTTTTTTAACTTCTTAAGTCCTATCAAAAATGCAAGAATCGAGAAATTTGTTCTTTTACTCAAGATGCCAAGAACAAGTATAAATTTACTTCCAGCCATGACATTTCATACTTCATAAGAACTCAAGTGAAGAACCGCAGACCCTCTCAATGCACCACACAAGCAAAAACGTTTTACCCAGGTGAAGACAAAATCTATTTTGCCCACACCAGCATAAGCCTTCGTTGAGGCCCCAATATCCTCACATTCCACTACTTCTTATGTCACAATTTTGCTCATAAATGACTCCTTGCTTCATCTCTGCATTTAATCCATAAAGCAAATAACACCAAAGATGCAGGGGTGCAACATTTTGCTCACAAGCACCTCTAGATTTCCACAGATGATGTACTGCAACCTCAACAACTGTTAAAATATCTTAAAAGATAATTTACATTTGGGATGGGACTTCTAAATGATTGTTTATAATCCAGAACTTGATTGTAAGAGATGCCTGACTGATGACTTAAAGATAAAACTGTTTGTCTAAGTCAATGTTGTCCAAACTTTTTGAGTTTGGGCCAAAATTGCCTGGAAAAAAAAAGTCAAAATATGTTTTCTTTAAAAAAAAATATAATAATGCAGTTTACATTTTGTTGGTCTCAAAAATGTTTTAATCTATTTCTGGCAGGAAAAAAAAAAAGACTACAAAAAATTCATTCAAGGGTCACAAAAGGCCCCCAGACACACATTGGACACCCCTGGTCTATCCTGGTCTTTGAAATTGAATTTGAAAAGTCAGAATATTAAAAAGCTTCCCTACTGACTGTCATTTTGTCTGCTAGTGAATGAAAAACTTAGCTTAGGTTCTAACAATAGTTTCTGTATGAGTTCCTAAAGTGAATGTGTTATTTTTGAGTAAATTTACTTAATTTGTAGTTTTTAACCTCTGCATGTAAAGCTCTACATTCTGTTAAAACAGAATATTATGAATTAAACCATTTTCAACAATGGTTCTCTCCTATTGTGCTCTATTAGTGTTTTTTTCTTTCCATTATGTCACAAGTACCACAACCTTTCAGAAGACAGCAGACATGAAATGCTAACTACACGCCACAATTAGTTATGTTTAGGAATCAGATGTTTTTCTTTTCTGCTCTAGGTTACATGCATATGAACAGTTATGAATGCATTTCTTAGAAATTAATGCATAAAGCCTTTAGAAAGCCACACAGTTTAGATGCAAGTAACAGCTTGCCAGGGCTTAAATAGACGCATAAACCTTGCATTGCAAATGTTTTGCAAGTGACCAGGCAGTCCTATAGTGGGTGTGCCTGAGGGTCTGTCTGTGACTAATGTGTTAAGTTTGTAATTACAATAAAGCTTTAGACTCCACAGCTGGAGGTCACAATCTCTTTAATCTTCAATTAAATAATTCATTTCAGTGGTGGTTTCTCCATACCATCGCCCGCATTCTCTCTGCGGGATTCCTGCATTGTTGCACAGAAAATACATGCAAGACGACATCTTCTACAACCCCCAGCCTAGACATCCTCCAACATTATGAGAAGCAGCTTGTCTTTAGCTTCCATGTGGCAGAAGGAATTTACATCAGTGGCCACATAACGTGCAATGGCATTTAGTGTCCCCACAGCTCAGTGGTGGACGCCACTGGCTCTGTGATGTACGTTCAATGCCTCTGCTGAGGATGATGTGAGGTGACAGTGTATTTGGTCAGGATTGGTGTGACATGCACTCTGTGAGCAGGAAAGCATTCTTGAAGAAACAGCCAGAAATAATATTTCCACTGTGGCATGCACCTGAGGATAAGGCTGAAAACTTTTCTTTTAGATAAACACGGCACATCAGATCAGCACTACAGGGGACAATACGTTTTGGTTTGAGGAGAAATGTAAAAAGGGAAAGATTAGCAAACCACTACAGATTAGATCTATGAAAACAATCACAGACTGGGGCACAATTGTATTCTCTGACAAGCTTCTAAAACAGCTGTTCTGCAGTAGTTATTTTCATGAGATCAGATGGAAATGAATCACTTTTTACGCTGCAAGGAAGTGTTTAACATCTAACTCACGAAATCTCCAAATCTCGACCTGATAAAAGCTCATGGAGGCATGCTTCTTCTAAGTCGGAAATACAATAATGCTTTCGACATCTTTTGATCATATCTTACTGTATTTTATCTGCATGTGAGAAGGAAATTAAATTAAGTGTTTCTGCTAGAAGAAAACCCAAGACAGTAAAATCAATCTTGTCTGGATCAGACAGGGAGTCAGAGCTTAACAATGAAGAAGCTGATTCATAATTTACCTGAAGAGTTCAAAACATGTGCTTACATGCCTTAAATACATGTGTATATCAGCTAATGAATAAGTTAGAAAGCCCATTCAGGATGTTGAGATTTAGACACAGAAGTCTTCTGTGTTCCACTAACTGCTGCACTTGTGTCCATTTGTTATCTACTGAGGCACAAAACAGGAATTCATTTATCTCTTTTTTTGGTTTAGTGGTCTGGACAACATCAGCTGGAATCGACTCGGCTCAAGATGATCTACTAATCATACACATGCTTTCTCTCTGGAATAAATTGGGGAGTCAATATGAATTTGCGCGCGCACCTATGTTCCCTTCTGTTCCAATAGGTGGGTCACAAAACTTATTAAGGGTGTAGTTATTGCTTTGAGCATTCAGCTGAAACTGACCGAACAACCGTCTGTGACCCTACAATGAAAAGAACAGCCAAACTAGAAATCCTTTGCAGTTAGTTTTTAGAAAGCACACAAGGAAGGCTGCTGCCTCTCACACAACACACAGCACACGAGGTCGGTTACTTACCTGCGTCTTTGTGATCAAAGCCCTGGCTGGTCAAGACGAAGAGGAAATCCTGACAGGTCTCCTGATCCAACAGGGTGCTGTTGTGCAGGCAGAGGTCAACAATTAGGGTCACAGCTTTCTGACAGACCATGTCATACTCCTCCTGGTCAGAACTCATGCTCCCAGCTGCATCCTCAGACGCGTGTGCTCATCCAAGGGGACTAGCGCACACACCCCCACACAGACATCCAAACACAAAAGCTCACACGCTGCAGCCTTGCATCAAGATAAATGCAACTTGTCTCCATCCACGGCTGATTCTTCTCCTTCATCTACGCTCTCTCTCATCAGCGTTTACACACAGATACTCTCAAGTGTGCTTGTGCATGAGTGGGTTGTTTGTGCTGCTCACCAGCAGTGCTTACACTGTTTGCAGACATGAATCACATTTGTCCCCAGGTGATGTAAGGATAGAATTATTGCATCATATCTTAATGAAGTAACTCACTTGAACCATAGAAATCACAGATAAGACTTGATACATTTGCAAATGTCAAACCTTTCACCCTTACCGGTGTTATGCCCAGAAACGCATGCCTGCCCAAAATTGCATCCCCTCTCGCGGGAGCGCGCATCGCTCTGTTCTCTCGCATATTGACGAGAAAACGGACTGAAATATGACCGAAGAGGAAATTTTAAAGATATTTGTAACATTATCACGTTTCTTAACCATGTAATCCCTAAAATGGTGGGTTTTATTTCGCAAATTACTTGAAATAAATACGGTGCACGGGGATGCATTTTTTGGCAGCATGGATTTCCAGCCTGCCACGATATGCATCCCTCTTCTATTCTCCCCCCAATATTATTCTAGTGATTTAAAACTCATACCAGTAGTTTACAGAACTACTCTAATCATGTAGGAAAAGTTATTTCACCCTTAACTCTTTATTTCTCCAGGTTAGCACGGGGATGCATTTTTTGGCAGCATGGATTTCCAGCCTGCCACGATATGCACCCCCTTTCTATTCTCCCCAATTATTATCATATTGATATAAAACTCATACCAGTAGTTTACAGAACTACTCTAATCATGTAGAAAAAGTTATTTCACTCTTAACTCTTTATTTCTCCAGGTTAGCACAGGGATGCATTTTTTGGCAACATGGATTTCCAGCCTGCCACGATATGCATCCCCCTTATATCCTCCCCAAATATTATTCTAGTGAGTTAAAACTTATACCAGCTGTTCATGGAACTACTCTGATTATGTAGAAAAAGTTATTTCACTCTTAACTCTTTATTTCTCCAAGTTAGCACGGGGATGCATTTTTTGGCAGCATGGATTTCCAGCCTGCCACGATATGCATCCCCCTTCTATTCTCCCCAAATATTATTCTAGTGATTTAAAACTCATACCAGTAGTTTACAGAACTACTCTAATCATGTAGAAAAAGTTATTTCACTCTTAACTCTTTATTTCTCCAAGTTAGCACAGGGATGCATTTTTTGGCAGCATGGATTTCCAGCCTGCCACGATATGCATCCCCCTTCTATTCTCCCCAAATATTATTCTAGTGATTTAAAACTCATACCAGTAGTTTACAGAACTACTCTAATCATGTAGAAAAAGTTATTTCACTCTTAACTCTTTATTTCTCC